>NC_068311.1:27352655-27535809 GCF_025860055.1 Xyrauchen texanus
ATTGCTAAGAGAGCAGAAGCTTTCCTTGTGTATTCTTGTGAGTCTTTATATTCCTCCACACGCATGTGTGAGCACAGCGCTGCAACAGCTGGCTGATCAGATCACAGACACGGAACAACAATACCCGGACTCACTTGTTAGTATTCTTGGAGATTTTAACAAAGCAAATCTCATATGAGAACTGTCCAAATACAGACCACTTTACACCAGAGAAAGAAATACACTGGATCATTGCTACAAAACAATAAAGTATGCATATCACTCTGTCTCTCAAGCATCTTTGTGACTCTCTGATCACTGTCTGGTTCATCTTCTTCCAATCTACAGGCAGAAACTAAAATCAACTAAACCTGTATTACGGACTGTAAAGAGTGGACCAATGAAGCAGAGCTGGAACTACAAGCCTGCGTTGACAGCCTTGATTGGATTGTTTTTGAGGCTGCAGCTACAGACCTGGATGAGCTCACAGATATTGTGACATCATATATGTGACGATATGTGCATTCCTACTAGGACTTGTAAAACATACAACAACAATAAACCATGGTTTACAGCAAAACACAGGCAGCTTTGTCAGGCCAAAGGGGGTGCTTACAGAAGTGGGAATAAAATATTGTACAATCAGGTCAAAAACAGACTGACAAAGGAGATTAGAGTGGCTAAAAGAAGCTGTTTTGAAAAGCTGAAAAGTTTTCAGCTAACGACTCTGCATCAGTGTGGAGAGGCCTGAAAGACTTACTACAAGACACCATCCCCCAGAACTGTAGGGAATCAACAACTGGCTGACGACCTGAATGTATTTTACTGAAGATTTGAAAAGCCTAGTCACACCCCCCACACCCGCTCCGACCTTCACAACACACAAACATTTACACTTCCTGCAATCACCCTCCTACCCTCTCCTGCTACTCAACCTGCACTTGAGACCTGTGAAGAGGATGTGTGCCAGGTCTTCCAGAAACAGAAGACAAGAAAAACACAGGGCCCAGATCATGTTTAACTCACTTGTCTAAAATCCTGTGCTGACCAGCTGGCCCCCATCTTCACACATATCTTTAACAGATCACTGGAGCAGTGTGACTTTCCCTGCTGCTTAAAAGGCTCCACATTCATCCCCACCCCAAAGAAACCCCAAATCACAGGGCTTAATGACTACAGTCCCGTCGCTCTGACGTCTGTGGTCATGAAGTAATTTGAGAGACTGATATTGGCCCACCTGAAGGACATCACTGAACCCTTCCTGGATTCCCTGCAGTTTGCCAATGGAGCAAAGAGTACTGTGGATGATGTAGTCAATATGGGACTGCATTACATACTCCATACAGACCAGGAGCTTATGCAAGGATACTATTTGTTGACTTCAGTTTGGCTTTTAACACCATCAACCCCACTCTCCTATGGACTAAATTAACCCAGCTCTTTGTTCCTGCCTTCATTTGTCAGTGGATCATCAGCTTTCTGACTGACAGGTAGCAGCTAGTGAGAATGGGAAAAGTCACCTCCAGCACATGTACAATCAGCACTGGTGCCCCCAAGGGATGTGTGCTCTCCCCACTACTCTTCTCCCTGTACACAAATGACTGCACTGCCAAGGACCCTCTGTCAAGCTCCTGATGTTTGCAGATGACATGCAGTCATCAGCCTCATCCAAGATGACAATGATTCTGCATAAAGAAGGGATGTTGAACAGCTGGCCATCTGGTGCATTCAAAACAACCTGGAGCTAAACATGCTCAAAACAGTGGACATGATAGTGGATTTTAACCCCACTCACCATTCTGAACAGCACGGTGGCAGCAGTGGAGTCATTTAGGTTCCTGGGCACTACCATCTCACATGACCTGAAGTGGGAGACCCACATAGACTCAGACATAGGAAGTTCAACCAGCCATAGGCGCTGGTGATACAGTTCTACTCAGCAGTCATTAAGTCTGTCCTCTGCACTTCTATAACTGTCTGGTTTGGTTCAGCTACTGAGTCAGACATCAAAAGACTTCAAAGGATAGTTTGGACTGCTGAGAGGAATATCGGTGCTCCCAACCCACCCTGCTAGAACTGTATACATCCAGAGTGACAAAAATGGCTGGTACAATCACTCTGTTCTGTCCATGTCAAATTCCTTGTGTGTGTAAGCATACTTGGCAATAAAGCTCATTTTTATCCTGACTCCGATCCTGTTGCCTGACTATCTGATTTACAAACAGATGAAAATGTCAGGAGGGCATGAGGAACTGTGCAGGGGCTGATGTGCTATCAGTCATCATGTGGGAGATAAAAGAGCAGCCTAGCGACTGTCAAACAATGGAGGAGAAAAACTAACAAAACAGACTGAGGGTGATATGGAGGATAAGAAGAGGTGTGTGTGTGTGTGTGTGTGTGTGTGTGTGAGAGAGAGAGAGAGAGAGAGAGAGAGAGAGAGAGCGAGAGAGAGAGAGATCAAAACAATGTCTCAAACTGTGCTCAGATTTGCCAAGATGCCAACGTTTGCAACCAAAAATCAAGGAGAGACCAGAGGCATTTCTAGGAACCAGGATATTAAAGACTTGGTGGTGGGCTCTTTTAACTGTAGCTTGTAAACAACCACGTAGCAAATACCCAGAAGCCTTATCAACCACCTGTCAATGCCAGCAACCACCCAGAACAACCTAGCTTCCAAGCAGCTACTTTTGAAAATACTTTTTTCTTCTGAAAATTTAAAAATCGAAAAAACTAATATTCCACTGCAGGGAAACGTCATTGAGGTTTCCTCTGTGTAAGTTCTGTGCTGACCATTTTAATATGCAATTTGAATATGGCACTTCCTCTGGCCGCGTTGACAAGAGAGAGAGAGAAAAAGCAAACAGCAGACGCATGTGAAACAGAAAAACATTGTGCCCGCATGAGTGACTGTGTGTGCTGAGGACTGATGGGCTTTTATGGCCTCCTGCATGACAGGAAGTCAAATGTGAAGAAAGAGCTAAGCTCTTGCCAAACTTAGTGAAGCTAGAGAGAAATATATCAGCGGCTATGAAACAATCATATCAGCATTAAATCACTAAACAAACGCTCAAATCTCGCTCCATTCACAAAACCTCTCAAAAGTGATGACAGAATGTAGCTCATAACCAAATGTTTACATTTTCTGAAGTTGTGAGTTATGCTTGCCTGTGCAAATCGTGTGGCTATGATGCTAGTGTGTTTTGGGTGGTTGCCAGGGTTTGCTATGTGGTTGCTAAGATGTTCTTAGTGTTTTAATACATTGCCATGTGGTTGCTAAGGGGTTCTGAGTGTTCTAAGTACATTATTATGTGGTTGCTAGGGTATTCTGGGTGGTTGCTATATGGTAACTAAGGTGTTCTGAGTTTTATGTGTTATGCTATGTGGTTGCTGGGTGTTTATGGTGGTTGTGATGGTATTGCTATTTGGCTGCTAAGGTGTTCAGGGGGTATTAGTATGTTGCTAAATGGTTGCTTAGGTGTCCTTGGTGGATGATAGGTGTAGCTAGGGTGTTCTGGGTGGTTGCTATGTGGTTGCTTACTGGCCCATATCGAATGGTGCTTGACTGTGCAAAACTTGTCACTATGATGCTAGGGTGTTGTGGGTGCTTCCCAGGGTGTTGTTATGTGGTTGCTAAGGCATTCTGACAGTTTTTAGGCCATGAAAGTTGGTTGCTAGGGTGTTATGGATGGTTGCTAAGGTGCTACAAGGTGGTTGGTCCAGGTCAAAAGAATAGATATGCAAGTGGTGCTTGCCAGTGCAAAACTTGTTTCTGTGATGCTAGGGTTTTTTGTGTGGTTGCCAGGGTTTGCTATGTGGTTGCTAAGATGTTCTTAGTGTTTTTAATGCATTGCCATGTGGTTGCTAGAGTGTTCTGTGTGGTTGCTACAGTGTTGCTATGTGGTTGATACGTGTTCTGAGTGTTTTAAGTGCATTATTATTGGGTTGACAGAGTCTTGCTATGTGGTTGCTAAGATGGTTTTTAGTCCTTTGCTAAGAGTGTATTTAGTCCGTTGCTATGGTTTCTGGGGTGACCTGATACATCAAGGGATGTAGAAAGGAAGTCCCGCCTTACAGGTAAAAGAGCCAATCCTTTTTTATATACAGACATTGCCTGTCAATCAATGTGAGAATACGCATTAGCTATACAAGTCGGGTAAATAGCATTTTTTGTGTAATCTGAGGTAAAGAAGCACAATTATATACCAGTGTTTTCAGATTTTACTGCTGATTTGAAATACACTGATGAGCCAAAATATTATGACCACACGCAGATGAAGCGAATAACATTGATTATCTCCTAACAAGGCCACATGTCAAGATCTGGGTAGATTAGATGGTGAGCGAACAATCAGTTCTTGTAGCTAACGTGTTGAATGCAGGAGTAAAGACCTGAGCGACTTGGTGCCAGATACCACAGGACACCTTCAGGGATCTGTTAAAAAAATAAATAAATAAATAAATAAATAAATAATAATAAAAAAAAAACAACAAGCATCAATTGTGGTCACAAGAACCGTGATCGACTAAATCCTGCCGGTTTCCCGCCTCAGGAAGTCGGGAACAGTGCTCGAAAACACTCGAGACCAGCCTCGAGAGGCTGGTTCCCTTAGTTGAAGCTTCGGAAAGAGGTCCTACCGAGGTGGTAGAACCTCGGAGGGCTGTCCCTCTCTGCTGCAGAGCAACCGAGGTTGCTCGCGAGCGGAGTCCTCAGGAAATCGGTGTCGGTTCCCGCCGCCTCTGACGCTTCGGGCCACATCACTTCCACAAAAATAAAAAACACACATCAATTGTGGTCACAAGGACTGTATCGACTAAATCCTGCCAGTATCTCGCTTCAGGAAGTCGAGAACAGTGCTTGCGGGTCGGCGCTGTTTTGGCGGTACACTGAGGACCAACAGCACTTTAGGCACATGGTCATAATGTTTTGACTCATCTGTGTATGCTCTTTGATCTTAATCTTGATAACCGTTTTGGAGATTTAAGTGTTTCTCCATTTAGTACATAGGTGCTGCACTTGAATGCCACTTATTTACATAGAAAAATAGCTGCCCAGTAGCATACCAAAGATGGCACAGAGTGGACTGACTTGCTAAAAAGATTTGAAATGGCTCAGGACTAGCACTGAAGTTTAATGCTTATAACTAGGGGTTTGTTCAAATACCTAATTCTAATTATGAGCACTAATAATAGTGACGGTTTCCTTAGCAAACACCATTATTTATAGCAGGAAATGGTTTGGCCGACAAAAACCGCAGTTGAGGTATTTAGAAAACATTACTATGTGTGTAAAAGGATTTCATTCATCTAAAGCAATATGCCCTCCAGCCTTCAGACATACATTAAAAGCAGATTTGCATCGGGTACAATGCTCCAAATGAGCCCACACTACTGTTGGGTTTAATCCTATTAGCCATCCCACTAGGGGCCCCTGAAACCTTGCATCACACATACATAACAAGAGACTTAAGCCTGTGCAAAGTTCTATACATCTTCAAGAGCAAATCACATTGACAGAAAGGACTTTCGCCAATATGCTGTTAAACTCTAATCGTAATGTTAAAATGATCTGAGATCAGGTTATAGTGGCCTAAAACAGGGAGATCATCTAAACCTGATGTCAAGTCATCACAGCTCATTATCAAAGTCTATAACAGGTTGTTTAAGTTTCAGGCATTGCTACTTATGTAAACTTTTTCAGGAATTACACTAGAAGAGTAAAATTAAAACCCATCTAATGAATGTGAAAGAGTCAATTGACCTGGGAATGTCACGCTAAGGTCACATTATGTGTGGTCAGGCCTGCTATTGTTCACTTTCAGTGTCTTACGAAAATCGTCTCTTGGTTTGGACAGTTTCAACCACATCAGGAGTTCCTTTACTCAACATCCATTATAAAAAACAATTATGCCCACGCTAAGTGTGGACTTTTTAGACTGTTGAAAATGATATCTTTCAACCTCAGAATCGTCTAAGCACATCATATCAAACCGGCTATCTCGTATTCAAAAGTGCACATTATGGTTGAGAGTTAATGTTGTTTGCTTTTAAGTGAAAAGATTAATATGCTAAACTGTGCACTGTTAAACTGTCATCTATGCTTTTCTCTGAGACAAAATAAAAGCTTCTAAATTACTGGGTACTTTGAGCCTGTTGCAGACATAATTATAATCAGAATACTGTACATTTGGCCTTCTCACATTCCCATTTAAAATCTTTTTTTCTCCTGTCTGGAAAATCCAGACAATGTACAGGCTAAATGGCCCAATAACATGCATTTTATGCTAGCATGTGCACGTTGCAAAGATGTTCATGTTTGCATTTTCATCTGAAACATGGAATAAAGTCTTTTAAAGATGTTTTCTGCTCTTTATATCTGGCTACGTCTTTTACAGACATCAGAGGTATGTGTGCTAACTGGGTATAGTGTATGCTAAGCTAATGCTATCAATGAGCATGTTTACATGTACAATCTTAGACTGATGTCTAATTAGGGTTACACTTATGACATATAAGCTGTTCCTGGGCACTACCCTCTCCTGATAAAGGTATATATAGCATATACCTTTATCAGGGTCATAAATAGTCTTACTGACTTATTCAATGTGCAGAAGTGTTGTGTGCTGCCTGTTTACATTTTGATGTCAAAAGCATGTAGAAGTGGGTTTCTTATGCTGATGTGTTTTTTAATACGAAACATATATTCGGCTTTTAGTTAAAATGTCACATTTATTTTCCATGAAAATCATGGATAGCAGTCAGCAATCAAAACACTCATACACGAAAATGTACCATTTACAGGAGTGTTTGCAAAGTAAGAGAGACAATTAAATGCAATCATATAAAATGTACAAATCTAAATGAGATTACCCTGATAATGTTATCGCTGTGTCAATAATGTACATATTGAACTGAAGCCACTTCCTGATGTGTGACTATGGAGCGCAACAGGGACAGTGCCCACTGTTCAAGTAGCTTTGGTTTTGGAATTAATTTCCCCATTCATTTTCTACATAGGCAGTTATGATCCTTGAACCAAACCAACCAGCTCAGAAATGAATCACAACATTACAACATTGATTTGAAGCAAAAAAGTAATGGAAATAAATTACAAAAAAGTACAAGACTATGTACTTTACTTCAGTTATAAGGGAATATACTACTAATCTCATGAAGCATAGCAAATTACATAACTGAATCAGCAATGTCGGTACATTATGAAACTACTGACTCTGTAGGGAGTGTAGTGTCGGAAGACTTAACATTAATTTTAACAAATTGGTTCTCAACTCACTAGTGATCCAAAAAGACCCTGGAATGTACAGGTGATGTTGTTAAATAAATATTTGGTTAAATGATACTGATATACAAAAATATTCGACAATATAAAAATGTGTCTGTTTTTAGTTATATTGATTGTACGCTAAAAATGTATTCCAGTCTGATGCTGTCGCTCTCAATAACACTTTATTACAATGCTTTGTGGGAGTGGGTGTTCACTGTTCAGCATTGTTCCTGCAAGGTAACAGCGACTTCTCTGATTGGTGGGTTTTAACTGAGGATTGTGCGTAGTGTAGTACTTTTAAAAGTTGAAATCACATTGAGTTATGTCATCTACAGAAGCAAATTCCATCGCTTATCCTCACTGCTTAACCCATGATATTTCAATCTTAAAAAGTTTATACATTAATTGATAAAAATGAATCTCTCAATGGAGAAAATGAATGGGATTTTACTTCCAGAACACATTTGTAGCTCTATTGTTTGTGGCTGAAGTCTGACTGAATGACACTTATTGGGCTTCTGAATAATGAGAAGCAAATTCAACAAATCTCATTTTGCTGCTCATTCATATCACCACTGGTTAAAAAGGAGGACACTCAGCCAAAGAACTTTCTATTACAGTTTGCTTAAAACATGGCACATTAGAGAAGATCAAGACAAGTGAAAGGACTGAACTATGAAACACATAGTTGACAAGTAATCACAAGTGCAATGCATTATATGGCATATAAAGGTAATGGATTATGCATGATATGATACATCTAAAGACTCCTAGACCATCAGAATTCATTTAACCCCATCACATTGCAAAGGCAAAGTTGAGTTTCAATTACACTCAAGATGGAACAAACAGTCTCAAACATTAAAGATCAAAACGATTACAAGCAGATTCAGTTACAGACTATCCACTGATGCTTTGGGATATGAGTATCACTTAGAGTGGACATATATTACTGGCGGCCTCTGGACTGCTTTAGAACTGGCTATGTGATCTCATATGTAGAGGTTTAATAAGCAAAATCTATATAATCATGTGGTCACCCAAATATTCATATATGCATTTATCAGGAAGAAGACATGGGTTAATTAATAGAAACTGTGGCACTATATTTGGTTACCAAAAAAAAAAATGGTAGATGATATTTAAATCCATAATCAGAGATTATTTGGCTTTAAAATAGCCCAAAAGAGTTCTTCAATTTCCAGTTGGGCTGTTGGGGAGTAATACAGTGTTCATACTAGCTTGGGTACAGAGAAGCTGGCTGCTGTACCATACATAGCCATGTAGTAATGTCATATCTCCGTTCTCATCATTCTTTCCTCAGTGTACACCTTACAGCAGCATTGCTATACTTTGTTGATTCTTATCAACAGTCTATTATTCACTTAAGGATGGTGAAGTATGCCAAACAAGGGTCTATCACATTGTTTATGCCTCAGTGAAAAATCTTCGATTGTTGCTAATGTACGCAGATGTATTTCTTCCACCACGACTTTGAAAGCATTTTCATTTTATCTGCAGTACTGTGGACCTTACGTTCCCTCTTGGATCTCCTGTCAGAATGTCGGAGCCCTACAGAGATGGCGGCGTCAAACACCTCTTTCAGGTTTTTCTGAGTGAGGGCAGAGCATTCTACGTAGGCTACCGCGCCAACTTTGTCCGCCAAAGCGTGGGCGTCCTCCTCCAGTACAGGTTGCTCATGGTGGTGTGCCAGTTCGATGAGGACCTTGACGTCTTGCCGAAGGTCACACTGGGTGCCCACCAGCAGCACGGGTGTGAGTGGACAACGGCGGCGAATCTCTGGGACCCATTTTTCACCAATGTTTTGGAAGGAGGCAGGGCTGACTACACTGAAGCACAGCAGGAGGACGTCAGTTCGCGTATAGCAGAAGTGACGCAACTTATCGAATTCATCCTGAGGTAGACAAAGAGAGAGAAAGAGAGATGGAAGGTAAATGTGATGCACATACATCAAGGTACAACTAATCACATTAAACAGGTGCACATTACCCATTATAACTGGGAAATAATCAAACATTTTAAGTTTCTTTTGCTTGGCTGTGGTGCAAAGAAAGAAATCGCAGCAGCTGCAAGCAGTAAATGGTAACCCTTAACTTGGGGTTTACCTTTGCAAATATCGCTGGCAAAGAAGGCATGGGTGGAAACCAAGCAACTTCCTATTGGTTAATGCTGCAAATTCACATTTCAAAGTTCACCATCTTTAACTCTACATGAAATTTGTGTCAGGAAACTCTTTGCCAATAGAAGTCCATCAGACGGAATTCCTTATTGCACGGATACCCATCGATATGACAATATTTCATGCAAATGTAAAGGTGACCGTGCCTTTATGGATAGTGCCCACTCACTTTCAGCAAATCAGTAAGGATTAGTGATAGACAGATATTGGCCATGCCGATTAACCAGACAATATTTCCCGGTTTTGATAAAGTTATCATTGGCCAATCAAGTTGCTGCTTGGCTGATTTAAAGAATCTTTGAATTTTTTTCAGAGTACAAATTCTGTTTTAAAAATTTTAGAATGAATTGAATAAAAATGATTGTTACATTTTAATTTTGTGTTTAGAAATTACTGACATTTATAAGGTTTCATAATGCCTTTTTTTGTAAGCCTTCTAAAAATAATTAGCAGGATTCCAAATTGTTATTCCAAACAATAAAATCTTTTTACAAGCTCTGGAGTGTTTTTTAATTCCCTGAAGCAATTAAATGAAATTATGGGTTGGCACAGTGCACTCTTTAATCTTTTAAACTCAACCAAAGTTTTAGACTCTGGCACACCCTGTCCCATTTATACAGTACAAAATCAAATGAAAGCATAAATCTGCAGAGCTTTTGGAAAGCATGGCCTCCCAAATCTTTGACACAAAATTTAAGCTTGACAGATGAGAGCACTAAACCCTTTCAATGCCTTTGCCACATCTACTTTTTATTATGCAATCATATCATGAACTCATATCTGTCTTCAATTACTGACTCAGCACTTAATGGAGCGTAGACAACAACATATTGACGCACAGGCATCGCCTGTTTGAGTTTATCATTATCAAAGAACTACTGTTTTCTTTTGTTGACATGGACACCTGCAAAATATAATGGAACTAGCCTATATCCAAGCTGGCTAATGACACAAAGTTATAGACGTTTGTGATACTATCATTTGTTTTTCCACTTTTGACACAGTACATACAACCTTAGTCTTTGAAAACTATATAAAAGCCTGCCGTATATCCTCTTATAACTGGAAAGAGAATTCTTATCTTGCTGTGTTTTTTCCGGCTTGTCTTAGCATGGTTGTATAAAGGGATTTATTGGTTATGTACTTAAAGGGCAGAGTTGTGTATGTGTTAACCAGGGTAATGCATGATAAAAATGAATGTCAGTTTTTGAAGTTCAAAGGCCACTGTTTGAAATAATATAATGTTCCATGCATTATATTATGCATAGAACAGTGGACTTTTGAATGAATGCAGAAACAGGGTCTTTCCAATCCTTATATGCTGCACTAGGCATGGAATTGTTTTCAGTGATATGTGAAAGAGGTAGTTACACAATGCTGCTTTTAAACAAACAGTGTTGAAAAACTTTGGCATCAGAAACATTGCTTGGAGTCACAACCAGCGGTTACATGGTACACTGTCCAAGCCTGCATGAGTTCCAATAACTGAAGTGCCAATAGCTTGAGGATTGTTCTTTCCACCATCTTTATGGTTTCCTCACAGTAGGGCATCACCACAGAACTTTTCTAATTGCTAAACTATGCTGCTCAATAGCGTTTCCACTATTGGGCCAAATGAGGGTGTGCTAGTGCATGCCAGGGACAGCTGCGTTCCCTCTGTCACTTCCAGGGCTTCATTGTGCCTTCTCAGGGATTCCTCAGGGCCAACGGCCAATGGCCCGCTGATTACCCTTCGGCCAAAGAAGGCCAACTGGGGATTGAGGCGGGGTCAATGTCAAAGGTGGAGTTCCGTTGAGTTAGGTCAGAGGTTGCAGCACCAAGAAACACAATCCCCAATTTTTCATATCTAGCTACCAGCTTACCTCAGCAGATCTTTGGAGAATGGACAATCATCAGTACTGGTCAATAGACGAAATCAGGGCTCTTCTGAATATTTGGACTGATAAAAATGAGCAATGTCAGATCGACGTGGCATCTGCTGAACGAAGACGTGATTAACTACATTGCCGTCAAACTTGACAAGTTGTGTATCCAGCGCACAATGGTACAAGTTTGGGAAAAAAATAAAAAAATTGCAGGAGAAATAAAAATTCATTTTGATGGCTAGCTAGTCTTCAGAGTCTGATACTTTAAAGGCAGGTTTAAGGGCAACGCTGAGGGGCTATTTGGCCGGTGAGCAGATCTATTTTGGTCTTGCGGCTCGAGGTCCGAGGCTATTGGCCCCGACTGACCAGATAATAGCCCTGGCTCGCACTGGCCCAATAGTGAAAAAGAGTAAAAATTACATTAGTTACATCTAATTCCAGTAGTTAGAATTTCGGTTAGCACAGACCGATTTCAGCAGCAGAACTTTCGATCTACTGTGGCCGAATTCACAGTTTGATCAGACTGATGTGGTCAGAGACAAATTGAAAATAGAACAAATAAAAAAGTGGCTCCTTTGCATAAAGTTAAATTTGCTGGACATGCACACATTGCGTCACCAATGGCCGCTTGTTTAGCAGAAAAACGTCATCTCTCATTGAAAATGAATTGCATAAAGTAATTTTGTTGCTGCAAGTCATTGTCAGGCCGAACAGGGCTTTAGGTGGAAAACACTGATGTTCCTTTTTGAAGTATATTCAAATTGAATGGAAATCAACATGACATCAACTTCCTTCACTGTGAGCCACACAAAGAGTATGTGCTTGCAAGCTATAGATGGTGAGTTTCTATTATCATTGTTTGAACATCTGACTGGGATGGGTCACAGTACAGGTGGTGCATTGATGTTATTACCTGTCCGGCAGTATCACAAAGCTGCAGTCTCACTGGCTGACCATCCACCTGTACGACCGCTGGAGAAAAAGAGAATGATTCAAAGAAAGCATAGAAAGGACTGAGTCATTCTTCTGCCAACACACGCACATGCTTCCATTTAGTCACCTGACATTGTAAAAAACAACCTTTGCTGAACCTCAAGGATAAAACACTATAAAATGTGCTATTATAGATCAAACACCATGTCATATGAACAACTTTTACTGTGCTTTTGTATCCTTTTTAACTTTTCACTTTGAGATTAACTATTCCTTTAAGGCAGTATAGCTTGTTTTTGTCTGTGTTAGAAACTGCAAATATAACTTGGGTGCCTGTAGCTTTGAAACAATTATTAATTACAGCTTTAATCTGTTTGAAGGACTGCACAGGCTGTTAAACATTTTGGGAATGTTCAATCCAACATGGCACAGCAAAGTGATCTTATAAAAACCAGTAACACTGAGATCCTAGTGATGGTTTGTCACTTCAAAGTGTTCTTGCCTTCAAGCACCCATTGTGGCATTGTATCCAAATCCCTGTCATATAATCTGTCTTTAATTTAGCCCCTTTCCCCCCAAAGTGCCACCTGTTGGATTGCATAACTACTCTGAAATCAGTTTACAAATGTCAGGTCTGGTTCCAAGAGTTTGAGTATGACATCACCGCAGGGCTCCGGTGTACAATATCTGAGATTTCGCAACAAGTGGCCCAATGGATTTTATGGGCCAGATTTTTAAGTCAGGCGTAATTGCAAAAGGGCTTTATAATAACAAAGACATGCTTGTGGGCATTTACTGGGGATTTGACTAGAGCCATTCTGGCATGATTAATTCACAAATTGTGAAATAAACTATTTAAGGTCAAATAAAAGCACTTTGATTTAAAGCATTATTAATACAGAATGTTAGTTACAATATTATTACCCCCAAATTATCATTCATTTATGGTGAAACACATATGACTTTATTTCTTTTGTGGAACACAAAAGAGGAAATTTTGAGGAATGTTGACACTTCTCTTTTTTTCTACGCAATGAAAGTGAATGGTGACTGAGGCTAACATTGTGCCTATCTTCATTTGTGCTCCAGGGAAGAAATTCATAAGTGTTTGAAATAAAATGAACGTCTGAATAATTTATACCAAAATTTACATTTTGGAGGGAACTATCCGTTTAAATCACTGTACTGAGATTAATTTTGAGATGTAAGGGACTGTACTTGAGTTTTTTGTTTGCTTAAAACCAAAGGCAGTCAATTTTGTGCATAAAATCATCTGATCTTTGCCAAATTTAATGATAGTTTCAAACTTTGGACTGGTGGATTTTTGGTTTTGTAATCTGGTGCACCTACGGATGACATGTTAAGCATTGACCTCAGTTATGATCTCATATCGACTGAGATAACATAGACTTTTAAAAATATATTTGTCACAATGCAGGGCTTTTTAAATGAACAAAAACCTTAAAAGGTGCCATTGTCCTTTTACATTTAAGTTACATTTAAATCCAGAGGTAAATAAAGCTCATGTCCATGTTATTTGTCAACAACTCATAGACTTGTCTAATGCATAACCCCCATAGTAAAAATAAGAAAAAGGCGACACTCGTGTGTCTATTTCGCAACACTTCAAGTAAATACACTCTGAAGCAGGGATGGTACCCTTTGCTCATTAGGGGAATTACCTGAGAAATCGTCGAACGCTGTCGGAACGTATTTTGTAGGGTATCCGTTGGTTGTGTAGCTGACAATAAGGCTGGTTTTCCCCACAGCTCCGTCTCCGAGAAACACACACTTTAACAGCCGCCCCTGAGAGTGCGCAGGCCGGGGGGATTTGGGTTTGTGGGGAGGCACTGGAGGCGCCATCAGGTTACTGTAATCCATTTGGGTACAGACGTGTAGCTGGACTGGACCGCAGGTGGATAGCACACTCCTAAAGGAGTGACCCGAGGAAAAACCATTAATAAGAGAACTTTACTAACCAGTTGATCGGCTATGATCACTGTGTGACTGCGCTTGTTCCATGTAAAGCAAATTTAGATGTCACATAGGATCCGTATGTCCAGGGAAGACAACACTCTCCCCACGCGCAGCACGTACTGATGTCTGAAACAGCTGAGTGAGTGAAGAGACTTTATTGTCAGCCTACATTTGACTAGCTCCTCCCTTTTCTACAAGCTTTTGAAAAGACGCGCGGATCACATTTGAAGCAAATGGCTGGTGAAAAACTGAACATCACTTGTGAATTCTTTGGAAGCCTATTTCTGCCATATTAAATAAAATGCTTTGGTAAATCAAAATGATGACATACATAGTCATAATTATGATATTAATAGTCATAATTATGAGAAGAAGAAAAAAAAATTATGAGCTGCTAAATCACAAATATGAGTTTACAATTTTTTTTATCTAAAATGTTTGACTTTTTATGTCATAATGTTTACTTTTATCTCATACTTATGACTTTTTATCTCATAATGTTTACTTTTATCTCATACTTATGACTTTTTATCTCATAATGTTTACTTTTTCTCATACTTAATGACTTTTCATCTCATAATGTTTACTTTTATCTCATACTTATGACTTTTTATCTCATAATGTTTACTTTTATCTCATACTGTTTACTTTTTCTCATACTTAATGACTTTTCATCTCATAATGTTTACTTTTATCTCATACTTATGACTTTTCATCTCATAATGTTTACTTTTATCTCATACTTATGACTTTTCATCTCATAATGTTTACTTTTATCTCATACTTATGACTTTTTATCTCATAATGTTTACTTTTATCTCATACTTATGACTTTTTATCTCATAATGTTTACTTTTATCTCATACTTATGACTTTTCATCTCATGTTTACTTTTTCTCATACTTATGACTTTTTATCTCATAATGTTTACTTTTATCTCATACTTATGACCTTTTATCTCATAATGTTTACGTTTATCTCATACTTATGACCTTTTATCTCATAATGTTTACTTTTATCTCATACTTATGACTTTTCATCTCTAATGTTTACTTTTTCTCATACTTATGACTTTTCATCTCATAATGTTTACTTTTATCTCATACTTATGACTTTTCATCTCATAATGTTTACTTTTATCTCATACTTATGACTTTTCATCTCATAATGTTTACTTTTATCTCATACTTATGACTTTTCATCTCATAATGTTTACTTTTTTCTCATACTTATGACTTTTCATCTCATAATGTTTACTTTTATCTCATACTTATGACTTTTCATCTCATAATGTTTACTTTTATCTCATACTTATGACTTTTCATCTCATAATGTTTACTTTTATCTCATACTTATGACTTTTCATCTCATAATGTTTACTTTTTCTCATACTTATGACTTTTTATCTCATAATGTTTACTTTTATCTCATACTTATGACTTTTCATCTCATAATGTTTACTTTTATCTCATACTTATGACTTTTCATCTCATAATGTTTACTTTTATCTCATACTTATGACCTTTTATCTCATAATGTTTACGTTTATCTCATACTTATGACCTTTTATCTCATAATGTTTACTTTTATCTCATACTTATGACTTTTCATCTCATAATGTTTACGTTTATCTCATACTTCTGACTTTTCATCTCATAATGTTTACTTTTATCTCATACTTATGACTTTTCATCTCATAATGTTTACTTTTATCTCATACTTATGACTTTTCATCTCATAATGTTTACTTTTATCTCATACTTATGACTTTTCATCTCATAATGTTTACTTTTTCTCATACTTATGACTTTTTATCTCATAATGTTTACTTTTATCTCATACTTATGACTTTTCATCTCATAATGTTTACTTTTATCTCATACTTATGACTTTTCATCTCATAATGTTTACTTTTATCTCATACTTATGACCTTTTATCTCATAATGTTTACGTTTATCTCATACTTATGACCTTTTATCTCATAATGTTTACATTTATCTCATACTTATGACTTTTCATCTCATAATGTTTACGTTTATCTCATACTTCTGACTTTTCATCTCATAATGTTTACTTTTATCTCATACTTATGACTTTTCATCTCATAATGTTTACTTTTATCTCATACTTATGACTTTTCATCTCATAATGTTTACTTTTATCTCATACTTATGACTTTTCATCTCATAATGTTTACTTTTATCTCATACTTATGACTTTTCATCTCATAATGTTTACTTTTATCTCATACTTATGACTTTTCATCTCATAATGTTTACGTTTATCTCATACTTATGACTTTTCATCTCATAATGTTTACTTTTATCTCATACTTATGACTTTTCATCTCTAATGTTTACTTTTTCTCATACTTATGACTTTTCATCTCATAATGTTTACTTTTATCTCATACTTATGACTTTTCATCTCATAATGTTTACTTTTATCTCATACTTATGACTTTTCATCTCATAATGTTTACTTTTATCTCATACTTATGACTTTTTATCTCATAATGTTTACTTTTATCTCATACTTATGACCTTTTATCTCATAATGTTTACTTTTATCTCATACTTATGACTTTTCATCTCTAATGTTTACTTTTTCTCATACTTATGACTTTTCATCTCATAATGTTTAATTTTATCTCATACTTATGACTTTTTATCTCATAATGTTTACTTTTATCTCATAATTTTGACTTTTTATCTCATAATGTTTACTTTTATCTCATATTTATGACTTTTCATCTCATGTTTACTTTTATCTCATAATTTTGACTTTTTATTTCAACAAAATGAGATTGTTGATTATTTGATAAAAACAAATAATTTTGACTTTTATCTAATAATGATTACTTAGCATCTCATAAATTTGACTTATCTAATACTTATGACTTTATTTCATAATTACGATTTTTAAAGTCTTAGTTTTTAATCTTAAAATTATGACTTGTTTCTCATCATTTTGACTGCAGTTTTTAAAGTTGTATTTACAGTATGCAAGATTGTTTTAGGACAATTTGTATTCATCTATTGAGTGAAAATTGGAATACTTCTAAGAATTTGTGTATTTGAGATGATATTTTATTAAAAAAAAATGCAAAGAAGCAAATATTGTACAGTTATTTATTATACTGGGTAAATACTGTATTCACAAGAAAAAAACAAAATCTGTAAACAAAATTTCTCACATTCTGTCAATAACATCGAATCATGTAAACCGTTTAAAAATGCAATGTCGTAATGGAGCTGCGACTTATGTAAAAAAATATATATTCTGGCAATGTTAGTGATGTATTAAGAATTTTCCAATGGTATTGAATAGTACTAAAAAAAAATCTGATAAAGAGTGATAACTGGAGTGATGATGGCACTGGCTCCTTCTTCTGCTATAATGGCATGGTGTCTTAAAAATATTGCAAGCAGAACAGAATTACACAGTATTTAGAAGCTCAGAGCAAAGATGACATGAGAACATCATAGTTCAGGGAGGATTTGAGAGCACATAATTGCAGTACCTTAACTATTTTCAGAACATGCAGTATAACATTCTAAATCTGAAAGGTAAATATGCAACTTTGGGTCTACTGTGGAAAGTTATGTTTAAATAAAATAAAAAGTAGACATAGGCTCTCCCTGTTGAAGAAAGAAAGAAAGAAAGAAAGAGAGCGAGCGAGCGAGCGAGCGAGCAAGCAAGCTTGTTTGTCTTAACTGATCTCCCAGCCTGGTCATGCTGGTCTGTTGGCTGTTTTAGAGGGGTTTTGGGCACTTTTAATCTAGCCAGGCTGGGAGAACATCTTAAACCAGCAAACCACTTTTTGTGGTTTAGTTGTTTATTTCAGCAGGGATAACTGACATTCACAGTAAACCACAAAGGCTTTGATGTACTACTGCTCAATGTTATGGTATTTTACTCTCAATGGAAAATAGGATTTCTCTAATACATTTTAATTTGACTACAATTTCTTGGCAATCTTATAATGGGTATATATTGTCATGTGGATATGCCCGCCATTTGTTGACAGGGATTACAGTAAATAGATCTTTGCTGCCACCTGGTGGTCAACATTCAAAGGTTTCACACTAAACTATTTTGCAGATAAGTATAGAGACCAGGGCTAATTGTTACTTTATACTCAAGTGAATATTTCTCAGGGTAGATTTATATTTGAATGTCCATTTCTGTGTAGCAACATACCTTAAAGGGATAGTTAACCTAAAAATGAAAATTCTCTCATCATTTACTCACCCTCATGCCATTCCAGATGTGTATGACTTTCTTCTGCAGAACACAAATAAGGATTTTTAGAAGAATATTTCAGCTCTGTAAATCCATACTATGCAAGTGAACGATGATCAGAACTCCAAAAGCTCCAAAAAGGAGATAAAGTCAGTATAAAATTAATCCATAAAACTACAGTTGTTTAATCAAAGTCGTCTGAAAAGATCCAGTTGGATTTTGGGTGAGAACAGACCAAAATGTAACCCCTTTTTCACCCTATATCTTGTCATTGCAGTCTCTAGGCATCATGATTTCAAACTCTATTATATTTCATTTTTGGGAGAACTAATCCTTTAAAGTCTTGTCTACTGAAAGTTAATAAACATATTCATCGTTATTGCCCAAGAAGTTTTTTTTTTTTCATTTATCACATGTTGACCTTTTATGACAGGATGCCCCATTATTGGTAAAACCATTGTTTTGGACAACAAATAATGTGATTGATAAATTGTATATAATTATGACATTTTATACATGTGACAACCTGCCCTGCTAAAAAGGTGACAACTTCCATACAAAAGTACAAAACCACTTTTTGATCACACAATTGTGTAATTGAAGGCTTGGCTAAAAACACATAGTGACTGAGATATAGACTTATTGACAACTAACCCATTGCCCCTGTTACTTAAACCTACAAATAATAAAGATATCACTCATAGGATAATGCATGTTTACAACTTATATCATGAAGCAAAGTGATCCCAAATCACTGACCTCATAGTTTGTGTCAGTTTTTATTAATTATTTCTCTTTTTGTAAATCAACTGACAAGGTTAATGCAAATTTCCAGATTTATTTGAGAATACCTTCTCACTTCAAGGCCAACCAGTCATCACATAACTTACCAGGGACATTTGTCTCATTTCCTTTTAAAGTACAGTATAGTCAAATAATAAGGCTATGATAAGGTTTTTATGTTTAGGTGAAAGGTGGAAGATTTTTAGATGAATATTTCAGCTCTGTATGACCATTCATTGCAAGTAAATGGTGGCCAGAACTTTGAAAGTCCAAAAATCACATAAAGGCAGTAAAAAAGTAATCCATAAGACTCCAGTGGTTAAATCCATGTCTTCAGCAGAGATATGCTAGGTGTGAGAGAGAAACAGATCAATATTTAAGTCCTTTTTCACTATCAATCTCTGCATTTACTCTCACATATTTCTTCTTTGTTTTTGGCGATTGGTATTCTTTGTGCATATCACCACCTACTGGACAGGAAGGAGAATGTCTAGTAAAAAAATACTTAAATATTGATCTGTTTCTCACCCACACTTATCATATTGCTTCTCAAATATGTAATGAACCACTGGAGTCTTATTGATTCATTTTATGCTGCCTTTAAGTGCTTTTTGGACCTTTAAAGTTCTGGCCTCCATTTACTTGCATTATATGGACCTACAGAGCTGAGATATTATTTGTTTGTGTTCAGCAGAAGAAAGTCATACATATATATTTTTGTGTGAATTATCTCTTTAACATAAACTGCACAAGTGATTGCAATATGCATAACTTGATATGTGATGAAAAAAAAAGTTATTATACCTTTATTGAGTGTGCAAATGAATCAATTGAGTGCAGCAATTAAACTGACCACTTTCGATTTTTTTTAACATGCTGATTTCAGGTGGTTATCAGCGTATTGCCGTGCATGTAAGTGCGCTTAATGTTACATTTACACAAAGGGCTTAGTTTTGTTTTATCAAAGTGGATGATAAAGAAAGATTATTCTGTAAAGATCTGTCTTTGGAAATCACATGTACAGGTATGTATGATTAGATTAGATTAGGTCTGAAAGAACTGTTATAACAGCAGGTCTTACTGCAGCATATGCATAAAACAGGGATGACTCATACCATTTGAAGGAGTTTACACCATGTTTAAAGTGCTGTCTTGTCCTTGCGTTGGGTAAAGCCACATTTTACACAGGCCTAATCCCAAACCACAATTGTGAATTGTGAAACTAGAACACTGACGTCAGATATGCATAAGAAAGGAAGTACCATCAACACACACTCAGGCCTGTGATTCTAACCATTTAAGGTTTAAATGCTTCCTAATGTTATCTAGAAAGAAGGGTGAGAAAGGGGCATCATGTGGCCGACCCTCATTGTATAATATGAAATTGCTCCATTTCTTAGTTGCACATTGCAGTATTCTCGCATTTGAGTACTCTGTAATTGTTAAACTACTGTAGCAAACCATTAGCAGTCATACAACAGAGAGCTCTCCAATTCCTTTATTAAGACTACCAGACAATAATAAAGTTTCCACTGTCCCAACTTTTATACATAACCTTATTAAATGTAATGTAAATACTATAGTTTTTTTTTTTTACATATTTTGATGAAAATGTCAATGGTGCCTGTGCAAAAGTTGCCACAATGTTATGGTGTTCTAGGTGGTTGCTAGGGCATTGCTAGGTGGCTGTTATTGTGTTCTTGCTGGTTGCTAGGTGGTTACTTACTGGTCCAAGTCAAACGAGCCCACCCCCAAGTGTCTATGATATTCTGGTCCCTAGATATGACTCAGGTCCCTCTTTCAATGTAAGTCCATTTAATCATCCAGTCACAGGCAATAGTTGAAAGTCTGATCGTTTTTAAGTATTTGTTCACCTCTTCTCAAGAATCAGCGTGATTTGAAGTACCTTTCTTGTCCATAACACAAACAGTACACTAATAAGTAACATGTCAAAGTTACTTAGGGTTAGTTTGAATCCCTAACCATATGGTAATAGTGACGCTTGCCTCAGCAAACACCACAAATAGTCAACAACAAATGTGTTTGAAATACTGTTGCATTTATGCTTCAAAAAGACTCCGATTCACATATGACTGGTTCAGTTGGTAAGAAAAGCTAACTAAGCCTTTGTGGTAAGCAATGTTAATAGTCAGTGTTGTTGTAAAAGGTCAGCAGTCAGATATGTGATGCAGTCATCAATGCAAATCAGATACGGTTTCATAATGCTGACTCATCAATTTTGGTAAAGCATGGGAACTAGGTAGATGGATTTGCTTTGACATGAGGTCTAATTTTTTTCCTCTAGTTGCAGTTACTGAACACTAATATAACACCAAGCAAACAAAACATCGGAAAAGAAAAGAACCTAGTTGTTTGAATAGCTCTCAGGTACAGGCTTAAAGAGATAAAATCACTGTCATTATTCACTCACCCTTATGTTGTTTAAAACCCATATGACTTTCTTTCTTTCGTGGAACACAAAAGGACAAAGGGACTCAGTGACCATTTACTTTATAGCTTTTTTTTTCTTCATATAATAAAAGTGAATGGTGAGGCCTAACATCTCCTTTTGTGTTAGACAATCATACAGGTTTGGAACAACATGAGCTTGAGTAAATTATGACAGAATTGTTATTTTTGGGTGAACTATCCCTTTAAACTGCCCACGCATACAGATTATTTTGAGACTGTCAGATGTAAAAGGTCGATCTGGAACCTGGTCCTGCATTAGTGTTTTGTCAGGCAAATTGATGTCAACGTGGTTAAAAAAATCACTGTTTACATTTCTTTTACTTAAATGAATTTATCCAATGTTGGTTTGTTTGGATTACTCTCAAGAGGCTGTTATATTACTGGCAGCTCATGTATTTAAAGCATCATTATTTACTCACTTTCATCCCACCCCAGGTGTGTTTGACTTTCTTTCTTCTGTAGAACACAAGCAAAACATTTCCAAAGAATATCTCAGCTCTGTACGTCCATACAATGCAAGTGAATGGTGACTAAAACTTTGAAGCTCCAAAAAACACATAAAGGCAGCATGAAAGTAATCCATAAGACTCCAGTGGTTTAATTCATGGTTTCTGAAGCTATCTAATCTGGTTTGGGTGAGAACAGACCAACACATAACTCCTTTTTCACTGTACATCTTACCATCACAGTCTATAGGCACGATCACAATTTCAAGCTTGATTACACTTCCTAGTGCTTGATGCATGCGCAGAGCACTAGATGATGCTAAGAAATGTAATCAAGCTTGAAATCATGATCGCCAAGGAGACTGCTGATGTCAAGATTTAAAGTTTTTATATATAATTTGGTCTGTTCTTAATAAAAACGATTTGATTGCTTCAAAAGACATTTATTAACCCACTTTTATGCTGCTTTTATGTGCTCTTTGGAGCTTCAACAATTTTCTCACTATTCACTTGCATTGTGTGGACCTACAGAGCTGAAATGTTCTTCTAAAAATCTTCATTTGTGTTCTGCAGAGGAAAGAAAGCCATACAGATCTAAGAGGTGAGTGAATGATTAGAGAAATGTCATATTTGGGTGAATTATCCCTTTAGAGTATCATCAGTCCAGCCGAGTCACTTCCATACACCCATACTAATATTTCAATGTGGTAATAAAAACAGCGTGTCTTCGATGAAAATAACTTCATTCAAAAATTCCAAAACCTTTCAATTTCATTTGAGATTGTTCTTTGCATGGTCCTCCCTTACATCCATATTCCCTCCCTTATTAGGCCCTGCCTCATTAACCCTCTGGTGGGGTGGGACTCTGAGCACAAACTGCTAATTAAGACATTTTGGAGTGACAGTGTGTTGCTCCTCCCCTCTCCTCTGTCAGATGTCTCAATAGGCTTTGGGTTTAGCTCCACCAGGCGTGGAGTCAGGTGGTGGGCCGCCACCCTGAGTCAGGCGATAAAGGCTGCACAACGGACAAAAAGCAAATGCAATTTTATTTTTAATTTGAATGTTATTTCAGTTCACTCAAAAAGTCAGAGTCAAATTATCATTGGTTGATGGAGACTAATATTAGCTGACAAACAGTTATGATTACAAATATCATGATTCATATAAGTCCTCATATAAGGTATAAGGATGATATAAATTACACTGTGGAAAGTGTGCTTCACAGTTTGCAGTGTGGGCGCAATACTCACAAGTTCTTTATGTTGTCAATGCGGGCTTGTACTGCTACAAAACAGTTGTCTACCTTATCCTGTAATAGAAGAGAATGTATGAAGTTGCAACAAGCAGAGTCCAAAATTAACTCTCTATAGCAGCAAATGTGAGACAAAATTAGTAACTCAATTTCTGATGTTTATAAAAAAGTTACATTTATATTTGCGTAGTATATAAAATTTTTACCATTATGTTTGATTAACAAATACCATTATTAGGCTACTTATAATGACTTTGGCAGCATAGGGCCCCCCTGGTGATTCGGGGCCCTACGCAACTTGTGTAGTTTGCATATAGGAAGGACCAGCACTGGGAAGTATACAGAGAAATATGTGATGACACTGTTATTGTAGACCAACAAGTTTTTACATTACCTGGTGGCGTCTGTAGAACAGAGGGACAGAGAACACAGCAATCACACCTAAACACCACATGATAACAAGAGCAAAACTAGTTAGACAAGTATTAACATTATGCTTTACCTAAAGCACCATACTAATAAAGCCCTACAGTGTACGTCTCACATTCCAAATTACATAACCATGGATATATACTGTACATGTAATTATATTGCAGAATTGTACATTAGGGTATAGAACCTTGACCACACCCCCAATTCCCCTATTGCTTTGATTGCTTATTTAAATATATAATATATTGTATAGTATTTGTTAACTTGTCAATAGGATTGTAATACATTGCAATAATGTCATCCTTCTTCCAACTGTAAGATAAAGTGCATAAAATAAAAAAAAAGTCTTAAAGACCTCCTAATATATAAACTCCAACATAACAGAAACTCTTCTAAATCTCAACATAACAAAACATTAAACACTAACAGATCTCCCCCTTTTTACTCTCCCATCGAGTTCCATGCAAAGCATGCTGGGAAATGGAAATCACCAGCCCAGATTCATCAATGTTTTATAAACACCACATAAAGTATTAATGTAGTTACAACTCAAATGGTTTTAGAAAACTTCCATTCTACAAATTTAAATGGATAGAACACAATGATATCAAGTTGATTAAAATGTTCTAGAATTTTGATGCTTGAGTTTGTTTTAATTAAGTAAATTGAACAAGCAGCAAGAATCCTTTTTTGAAGGCATATGGTAATGGGGGAGGGGAATTCTCATTCTAGAGTGCATTTTATTGACAACAATATGTGTTGAGAAGGATTAGTCTTCAATGTTTTTGATGTTTTTTGGTCTGTTTTCCCCTAAAGGTAAAATGTAAACAAGTATATTTACCCTAAAAAATATATTAATTAATATATTTATTTAGCATATTTATGCATTTCTATTTTATAACAAAATTCCATCAAATTAAACAATGTAATGTTAATAATATAAACGTAGATATAATTTATTTATTCAGTTTTATTGTTTATTTATATGAGATTGAAATGCGTAAATCTTAATGTAATTTTGTTTGTGTATTAGTGCTATCATAGAGTTAACATTAAAGCTGACAGAAATTTACTAAAATACATTTTTAGTTAAGTTTTAAAAAGGGACATCATACCAATAACAAGCAGGGTAAGGCCATTGCAGAGGTTTCCCAGGAATGTCACCAGGTACATCAGCAAAAAGAACTGAGAAAACAAGGCACATTTCATTAACTCACTTCCCAAAATGTTTGCATATACAAACATATATGCAAAACACAAATCTGATCCCACAAGAAACATTCTATAGTAAACCACAGTTCACAGCCAGATAAAACCAGCAGTATATGATGATTGTGAGTTTTACTGATAGGAGATTGTTATCTAACACTATGGTGTTGCCCTTAGATAAAACATTTCTCATTATATCTCTCAGTGTGGAGTTTCTAGTCTTAAACTAGAAACCAGGCACTCAGGGTCAGACAAGACCCTCTTGTATATTCCCGCTGTCTCGTACTACACACGACCACATGTATCCTATGTCACATACCACACAGGTCATAGTGTGACTCAGTAAGCCTTGGACACTCTCAGATTTAAGGACTATTTAGAGTCTAAGACGAAGACTCAATGTCTCTGCACTTGGCAGAGTGTTTGGGTTTGGGTCACTTTTAAATGACCTCCAAAGTGTGCCGAATCAGCCTTGAAGTTCTCCCACTCAGAAGTATGAGATGAGGAGGGGGGTGGGGGTAGTTCAGGTCGAACCACTGGAAGTCCGAGGTAGGGGGAGCGGGGGAATCTATCAAATAGCGCACCTCTAACATTGTACAGTACTAATGAAAATAAGTCACACTACAAAACGTTACAAAATAAAACACAATTCATTCATAATACTGTGAATATATAATTTCACAGACATATTGTTGCATTTTTTTCTGGTTTGTGTGAAATCGTTAAGAATAATATAAAACCAGACAGTCTGCACACCCCCAAGATGAATTGGTTTAGTCTTGATTGGTTGGCAGTAGTTATTATTGATGCTCGAGAGCCAAATCAACACAAATGGATAAGAAAAGGTCTAAGCCATCAGGTGCCCAGTTTAGGAAAAATCGGGTTCTCTTCTTTATAAGTGTGTTATTCTATGTGTGTCTTTGTGTGATATAGGATTTGTGCAATTTAGTTTTATTTGTGTGTTTTTTGTTAGCAGTAGGGTAATAGTGTAATAATTCGATTCTCTTTTTTAATTTTATCTATATACTACAATTTTTTTCTATTTGTCTTTGTTACTTCTTCTTTTTGATATTTATGAGTCTTATTTTTGTATATATTTTAATATGTATATAGTTGTAAATGTTTTGATAATTTGTGTTGTTCCAAATGTCTGAATAAAAATGTGTTAGTGCAGAATGGTAATTAGTTTCCAGGGGGGTTTCGGGGTTCGGCCAGGGCGCCATACAAGCTAGAACCGCCACTGTTTATGGTTAAATGCTAATGAAAGACGTCAAGGAATATGCAAAAACTTGAGAGCCAGATACAGTATATCTCAAGATTTTCATCAAAGGAAATATTTGTAAAATACAAAATAAATAAAAAATAAATAATAAAACCAAAGAAATCTCTCATGGACCACCCAAGTCTGACAACACATTCCAAAAACACTTGTAGAAGTATTTCTTGTGGTGAGTCAGTAGTGTAATTATCATGACAGCTGTGAGCTATGATGCTTTGCTGTATTTTAAGTGCACAGCTGATCTACAGGCCTGAATTAATGACAAAATGTTTGGAGGAGGGAGGAAGACAGCAGAAACTAAAGAAACGTTCACGCACAGAATATACTGAATAAGAGAGGAGAACAACAAAGAGAGAGAATATAATAATTTAATAAGTAGATGAGTACAAGAGAAGTAGAAAGAATCGCTTATGACAGAGCATAAAATTGGAAAGGTGAATGAGCATTAAAAGTGTGATATGTTCTGAAATGGAGACATTGTAAGAAATCAAACTTAATTATTCAGGGTATATATATATATTGTATATTCCCTAGATATTTTAATGATTTTGCTGGCATTATGAAATTTAACAATTTTGTGAATACTGCAATGATTTTAATGTGCTTTTTATTTTGCCATTAAGTTTTTTAAATTAAAGATCACACCATTATTAACAATTGTCCCTTGTCTCCCAAACTGCATGTTTAAGAGTGTTAAGATAGATGTTTCTATAATACCTATAATTAAAATGTGAAGTAGCAAAAATACAAATCGTGTTCATGAGTTCAGTTACATGAATCAGTTAAAAATTCATAATCATTGATTTGTCTGTGTCGTTACTCAGAAATAATTATGGAAATCCTGTGTTTTGTATGGTTTAAAATTATTTAGTGAAAATGTGTGTAGGTAAATATGGCTGTTTATTACTATATTGGGTTATATTGGTATGTATATGCAGTTAATGAAAATTTTAATGAAAATAAAAATGTTCTTTATGTTCATTCAGTGTAAAACATTGTAGAAAACATGCCTAAATTGTTCTATATTTTACTGTAATTCACTTCTTGGTGGATCCTCTGAATGAAAAAAAAAAAAAAATGTTAAGCCATTTTAGAGCAATACACTACAAATTAAATTTTGTCAAAGGGCTGTATTTTTAGCTATATATATATTTAACAGCCCTAGTGAGAAAATAATTATTTTTCTTGAAGACATGCCTAGAAAATGTACATGCCTTACCTTGAGTGAGTTAAACAGGTTGCCAACAAAGAACAGGTTCCTCATTGTATCCACAGCAGAGCAAACAAGCACAATGACTCTCTGCATGTATTGTTGAGTCTCTTCTCCACTTAAACTGATGTCCAAGTCTATATATGACCTGCAGAACATGAACACAAAGATAGACACTCATTGCACCAACAGATATTGACAATTAATTTGGTTTCTTATCATTTGGGGAAGACATGTATCAAAAGTGACTCATTTTAGTTGTTGGAAAATGTGGACAAAAAGGCCTAGCTTAATATTTATTAAAAACAAATCTAAACAAGAAAAGTTAGTATTTTTTTCTATATTCTATATTGGTTATATAGATACATGTTATATACATACAGTGTATTTAGATTTAGGTGTACAATGTGAAACCTGTTATTATCTTAATGGCTAGAGAAGATAAGAGGAGACTAGAGGAAAGGAGACAACAATAGAGGAAATGAGAGGAGTCAAGAGGACGGTAGAGGAGAGATGAGATGAGTGGACAGCAGAGGAGAGGAGACAACAGGACAGGAAATGAGAGAAGACAAGAGGACAGGAGAGGAGAGGAAAGGAGAGTTGAAGAGATGAGACAAGAGGAGACAAGAGGACAGGAGATGAGAGGACAGGAGAGGAGATGAACGGAAAGGAGATGAGACAAGAGGACAAGAGATGATATGAGAAAAGAGGACAGGAAATAAGAGGAGACGAGAGGACATGAGATGAAAAGAGAGGAGATTCAAGGAGAGGACAGGAGATGAGATGAGACCAGAGGAGAGGACAGGACAGGAAATGAGAGGAGGCAAATGAACAGGAGATGAAAGGAAAGGAGAAGAGATGAGACAAGAGGACAGGAGATGAGATGTAATGAGACTAGATGAAATGAGAACACAGGAGATGAGAGGAAAGGAGAGGAGATGGGAGGAGATAAGAGGACAGGAGATGAGATTAGATGAGAGTACATGAGATGATACCAGAAAAAAGGACAGAAAAAGAAAGGAGATGACATCAAAGGAGAGGACAGGAGATGGGGTGAGATGAGACATGAGGACTGGAAATGAGAGGAGACGAGACAAGAGGAGATGAGAGGATAGGAGATGAGAAAAAAGGAGACGAAACGAGAGAAGATAAGAAGACAGGAGATGAGAGGAGATGAGAGGAAAGGAGGGGAGACAAGAGTAAAGGAGAGGTGAGGAGATACGACGAGACTAGAGGACAGAAGATGAGAGGAAACGAGAGGAGACTTAAAGAGAGAAGATGAGATGAGACAAGAGTACATGAGATGATACGAGAAAAGAGGACAGGAAAAGAGAGGAGACGAGAGGACAGGAGAGGAGATGGGATGGGATGAGAGGACAGGAGAGGAGAGAAAAGGAGAGGAGATAAGAGGACAGGAGATGAGAAGAGATGAGAGGAAAGGAGAGGAGACAAGAATAGTTGAGAGGTGAGGAGATGAGATGAGACTAGAAGACATGAGATGAGAGGAAAGGAGAGAAGATGAGAAGAGATGAAATGAGAGGACAAGAGATGAAAGGAGAGCAGACAAGGGTAGAGGAGATGAGTTGAGACAATAGGAAAGCAGATGAGATGAGACAAGAGGAGATGTGAGGACAGGAGATGAGAGGAAAGTAGAAGAGAGGAGAAAAAATTAGAGAACAGGAGATTAGAGGAGATGAGGCAAAACAAGAGCAGACGAAAAACATGAAATGAGAAGAGACAAGACAAGAGGGGAGGAGAGGAGACAAGATGAGACAAGAAGACAGGAGAACAGACTAGATTAGAGGACAAGAGAAGAGACAAGAGGTAAGGAAAGAAGAAGACACAAGACAAGAGGACAGTAAATGAGAGGAGATGAGAGGATAGGAGATGAGAGGACAGGAGAAGAGATGAGAGGAGAATAGAGGAGCAAACAGCCATCACTCACTGGAAGGGGTGTGCTCCGTCTCCCAGCTGGAGTGCATGCAGCAGTTTGTAATAGATTCTAACTGAGATGGTCAAGCACATGATGGCCAGGGAGAGAGTAGACACCACAGTAATGATGCTCAGCTGGAACAGAGACAGCAGGCCCACTACCAGCCCTGTGAAAACCATGCCTGTCCGCTCCATATCCTTCCAGTAGATCAAGTCCATTACTGTATCAATAGAGAAAGAGAGAAGAGCAAGTACTGAGATTTTAAACTTCAGGTGTGGAGATGATTTTGTTCTGGTACAGGGCACCCACATGAAACATAATAAATAAAATAGTTGAACAGCTCTTCAATATATATAACACACTTACAATTCACGCAATTAATGTATGTTCTAACAATGGACAAAGTTTATATGAACATTGTTATATGTTTGTCCCATACATAGGCTTCCACTGTAAAATAATTTTCTGTGGTAATCAACAATATTCCACATATTTTTTCGATGTATTAAAAGTAAAATGTAATTGTTCAGCATGGTTAATAGTCCAAAGCAACAATAACAAAACAAAGTTTAAGTGAACTTCTAATTTACACACTTAGTTTTAAAGCAAGTACTAAAGGCCTTGGCTAAATGAGTGGGTGAGTGTGTCAAAGTAATTGATGACAAGGATACATACTGCAAGGAGTCTTTTGGGCTGACCTGGACTATTATTAGACAACGAAGAAAGGAAGAGTAACACAGAATTTTAAGTGGTCTCTTAAGCACCTGCTGATAGAACTCATCCTGCATCCCAATCCTTATCACAAGTCTCAAAGCTTCAGGCACAATACAACTTACTCTCCTGGAGTCTCAGTGATGAGAACGGAAGTTTTATTAATTGGGAAAAACTTTTCCAAAAACCTAGTGAGCTGTGCCTATGGATCTTTGTCTTATATATGTGAGATGCATAGATTTGGTGTATAAACACTTTCTTAGTCCTTGAATCATGACATTGCAGCCATTGGAGGGTGAGTTTTAGCAGTTCTAAGCAGTCGCAAATTTACACTTTCAGACATGCTGTTATTCAGATGAATATGCCGGTTTGTTTTTTGTGAATAATAAGGTGCCCAGGAAAAAGTATGAACGTAAAAACATATTAAACTAAAAATAAACATGCAAACACAAATATGAGTATACATGATACAAGGAGAGTTATGCGTGCTCTCAGTTTCACTCACTCAACGCAAGCACTTTCTGTGTCAATCGAACATGCATGCTCTCAGTCTCTCATCAGTCACTTATCCCAGCGTTATTTGTGAGAACCCAGATTTGAATCAGATGTTACCTCAAAACCACTATGGTAATAACAGCAATAACAGTTTAACCTTCAATAATGGCACCGCATCTTCACCCAGTTGCTTATTAATTAGTGATTAGCATTACAATAAATTGTCAAAGATGGTAAACAACTCATAGATACTAATGATTTCTCACTAAAGCAGTTTTAGAGATTGTAATGGATATTGTATCTCTTATATCTGAATGTATCTCATCTGTGTGTAATGCTCTCATGGTGTTTACTGGTTGCTAGTAGATCTTTTACAGTGGCAACATATCTATTCATAACTGCTTTCAATTTAAATAAATGTTCTCTAGAGTTTACTCAGAATGGTGCTAAAAACACACTCAGATAACCACTCTGTACAATTGAATTGAACAAAATAGCATCTCAGAATGCACAACACATCGAACCTTGATGCGGATGGGCTACAACAGCTGAAGACCACGTGGGGCAATTCATTAGGACCATAGTGTTCCTAATAAAGTGCTCAGTGAGAGTAATTGCAGCTAATAACTTGCAAAAGTGTGACAAAGGGCACTTATAAAAGAAGTATTGGCGATTGGATCGATATCAGCTGATCACAGTATTAAATTAACAGTGATAGTAATCTGCCTCAAATTTCCTGATTGTAGCACCACTACTAGCTAGACTTTGTAACCCAGCCTCACTTTCCCCTGTCTAAAGAGGCTCGTAAAAGCTAGGCAACAGCTCACGCTAATACTGAAGCTAATCCATTCAGAATTACCTCAACACTAATGCCATTCATGCCTGCAGTTCGACCCTAAATGGCTGGACCAACAGTAGAAGCAGGTGGATAGACTATTTATGTCCTCAACGTAACGTATACAAGGACACCGGCTTTGAACATGCCTGTCTATTGTTCTGGCAGGTGGCCCATCAGACTTATTTAATGAGGTTAGCAAGCACATATTAGAAACACTCACCTCAGGCAATATGTATATGCATATTAAACAATTGCAAAGCTGCAATAAAATACTCTTGTTTTGTGCATCTAAGATATGAAAAGGTACAGTTTTAAAGCTTTAATCATGTCAGCCACACAATAACTTATGTTTGTACATATATTGCTATATGTAATGGATAATGTACAGTCAGACAGTCATTATCACAATATGAACCCTAATTTATTTTGTTTTATTTTATAATGTCCGGCTGACTGTACATTATATCTGTACAAATATTGATTTGAGGTGAAGAAAAAGACCACAGAGTAGTACGACATGGAATGTAATATATCTGTGTAAGAAATCAGTTCACAGGGACAACGGCCAACAGTTTAGCGGTTATTATCCTAAAATATATCGCTGCTAAATGCTGTGATTGACCAATCAGAGTCAAGTATTCCAGAGAGCAATGTAATAAATATAAATGCAAATAAAAACTACCAAGGACATGCACTGATTAATATCAGCAAGCACACATGCACATACAGAACTGCTTATACATACACCATCTTCAGTATGTATATTGACTCAACTGCAATCTCATCTCTTCAGACATCACACTAATCTTTCATTCGAAGAACAAAAAAACAATAGTACAAACCCTAGTTCCCTACCCTAAATTCCTAACTTTTTGCAATGTGGTACAGACAGGCAGAAATCAACCTAACCCATGCAAGTCTGTACCACTAACCCTACTCAGCTCAAATGACCCTCTAAGCCGACAAAACCACTCAAAAAGCACCAGTTTTTGTATAGTTCCTGGCTCCTCACCTTTACTGGTCATTTTGGAGTCTTCATGGGCTGATTCCTCTCTCACCTGTGTCTATATCACTGATCTACTCGAAACCCCCTCAAGTTGTTTTGGTTGATGTTACTCGGTCAGCAGCCCCCTAGCCCAATGACCCAAAAATAAAACTGCACAGTTGTGGCCACCCCATTACAGAAGACAGAAAGAGGCAGTCAGGGTTAGACTGAAATGAGGGGGCATTACACATATACTCACAAACACAATCAACATCTACAGTACATGCATGTCTGTGGTATGTAAACTTATGAACACAAAATGAACATCCTGCAAGCCTACATAACTTCACAGGGGAAAATATGTCCTGCCACTGTTCACTAACTATTGACTATGGGCCATACAGTATGCCTTGGTTCTTAGATTTCATTTACATGGCCTCATGAGCGGGTTTAAGTCAGAATAACTTGTATATGTAAACTCTATGTGTCATTGAAAAATAAGGTTGTCCGAGGTGATAAAACTTTTGAAATCTTTTTAAAGTATAGTTTAAAGCATGTCATGTTCATGAAAATATGTCATGTTCATTGAAATGTAATCTTTGTTTGCATGTTGGTTTCATAAATTTTTGCTAGGCAGTTGCTAGGGTGTTATGGGTGGATGTGGGGTGTTGCTAGATTGTTGCTAGTATGTTATTGCTGGCTTTATAAAAACTTCACACACAGTCATAAGGGTTTAGGTTTTCTGGCACACGAGAACACAATGGATACTTGCATGTTGGTTACACCACCTGACATTTTTATATACAGTATATATATTAAGGCTGTCATTTTAACGCTTTAATTCAGTGTGATTAATTATATAAAAAATAAGCATAAAAAATAAATACAGCAATTATCATGTCCCCGAACCATAATAAGGAATATTCCTACTATCCGAGCAATTTCAGCTTGAAGTACCACCTATTTTCTCCAGGGGGCAGTAAGCACAGCTTATACAGAGAACAGTAAACCACACTTACCAACAGCAGACAGCACAAGATAAGAACATGTTATGGAATGCAAATCCGAATTTAGGGATCTCAAGACATATTTTTCGAAGTATTAAACTACATTTAATTTGACAGTGACTCCAAAAGCCTTTGTCTGACGCAGGTGTACATTGGTGCATCCTTAGACAAGCCCTCATGATAAATCTCGGACTGATTGACGAATTCAGTTCCAAAATGGATTTCTTTGAAGTCTTGGCCAATGTTTGGCATATGTTCAATAATATGGAAATAAACAATATATTGGATTCTAAAGGCAATTATAAAGGCATTATCTTATCAATTCTGTACTCGTCTGCACAATAAAGTAATGCTTTTTAATTATCTGAATGATAATTTTTTTAATAATACATATATTTTATTCATGATAATTTAAATATAACTATATATACTTATTTAATCATTATTGAATTATTGATATTTGAGAGGATTTCTCAGTGAATATTTATATATGTGATTAATTCGATAAAAATTTTAATTGATTGACAGCCCTAATATAAATAAATATATATATATATATATATATATATATATATATATATATATATATATATATATATTTAAACAAAATGATTTCACTGCTTTTTTATCATTTAAATAAATAATAATAAAAGATTATTGCAAACAACTTAAGAATTTCTTTATCATATATACGTATTTACACAAGATGGGATGTTCTAAAATCATGCTGCGATAACATAAATCATCAAGTTTTACACAAACCTGTAGAGTCCATGCAAACTCAAGTGCATGCTGTTTTTTAATGCAAAATTATAAAGTGTTGAGACAATTTGTAATAATAATAATTATTTTTTTTTTTTTTGCATCAAATTAGAAAAGAATGAAGACTCATTACCTGTTCAGATTAAATTTCTCAGGCTAAAGATTTCACACCTAACCTCCGTGTTGGATCTACATGCCAACAATAATGGATCTAGCCTGTAACGCACATGCAGACATCATGACTTGTCTTGTATTTGTTTGTGTGGATAATGAAGACAGACTGGCCAGGAATGCACTCAATGGCATCAGCCCATTATGGAAACAGCCCATAGAGTCTGTTACCATGGAGATGGACACTGTAAAACAGGAGCATATGTGCTAACATGTGGGAAGCCTGTGCTTACTGTGAACATGGGAAACCTTATCCCTAGTTTCTGTTTCATATATTGACATATTGACTGACAAAGTGCTTTCAGAAGAAACCGTTCATATGAAAAATTAAAGCTGTTTCAGAGAAATCAAATACAGCGACTAGATTGAGAATTAATTTAATTCCATACAGCAATAAAGTTGCCTAACCTGCAATTTTGATGCAAATTGTTGGCCCCTCTGATAAGTTGAGAGTAGAGTACCACTGCTCACAGATCTGTTCTTCCTGAGTGATTCGACCAATGGCAGGAGGTGTTGTATGTGATGCGTCCACCATCTGCAGAGTGACTGTGGTTTCCATGGCAACAGAAGTATCTGACCCATGAAGCTGTGGTGCTGCCAATATAATTAACATTTAATCCTCATTATATGACCTAGATTATTTATATTTATTGAAGAAAATGTAAGTGTAAAATGTAAGTTTGCTTGGGTGTTACTCTACGGTTGCTAAGGTATTCTGAGTGTTTTTTTAGCACATTTTTATGTGGTTTCTAGCGTGTTCTGATTGGCAGCTAGGGTGTTTCTAGGTGATTGCTACAGCAGGGTGTTATGGGTGGCAGCTAGGGTGTTGCCAGGTGGTTTTTAGAGAGTTAAGGAAGGCTGCTAGGGTATTATGGATGGCTGCTAGAGTGTTGCTAGGTTGTGACGGTTAGCTATGGTATTAATGTTGGCTGTTTTGGTGTTGCTTGTGTGTTGTGAGTGGCTGCTAGAGAGTTGCTAGATGGTTGCTAGGGTGTTATGGCTGGCCCTTGGGTATTGCTAGGTGGACTCAAGGGTGTTCTGGGTGGCTGTTAGGGTGTTGCTAGGTGGTTGCAAGGGTGTTATGGGTGGCTGTTAGTGTGTTTCTAGGTGGTTGCTAGGGTGTTATGGGTGGCTGCTTAGCTGTCTAATTCAAGAGAGATATTCTATGGGATTTGGTCCTTCCTTTTATGCAAGTCTATGGGATTTTTTTTCTAGATTTTTGTCCGCATGGTGAAAATCATAAGTCTGATCCCTGATTAAAGTAGCACAGCTCTGCATGCTGAACAACTGCATGATGTCCCCAGCACAAATTTAAGTATTAAGGGTATTCATAATTATTAATACTAAGGGTTAGGGATTTGATCAGCTAAAATGTGTACACATGTGTATGGGTCATGCACACAATAGTAACTTCATGAACACCTGTTATTTGCTCATCTTTATGACTGCATGTTAAGCTGCGTGTTTGGATGCCTGAGATCTCCTCAATTGGTTCCCATGTCCCTGTATCTTTATCCTGAAATTCCTCAACCCTTTTCTGAGAAGAGGGCTCCAGAGTCTGCTGCAGGGTCTCCTCTTCTCCTTCCACAGGCAGGAAGGCATGGGGGTCCCACTCCATAGCAGGAGAGTCTATGGATAACTGACTCTCCACAGTGTCCGTGCGGTTCAGTGAACCGCGGCTGCCCCTTCCCCCTGTCCTGCGGCGCCCTGAGTCTCTCCGTGATGAGCTGTCAGTCTCAGAGAAGGCAATGTAGGAGAAGGTGAGCTCAGAGGAGTTCTGACGTGGCGTGCCCCATATGGATGAGCTGCTGAGACATGTGTCATCATCCTCAAGGCCTTCTTCATCATCAGACCATTCCCTGGCTGTCTGCAGTTCCGGGAAGTCGGACTCCTCATTTCCACCTGAGCAAAGATAAGAAAGATTTTTAGAGGGTCAAGATCTAAGAGTATTAACTACATTCTCAATTGCTAAGCTAGATTTCTTACCTCCTAACACAAATGTTACTTAAGCATTAAAATAATATACAGTATATTATGGTTGAACTATCTGTTTGACCAAGCAATGACAAATTCACCACTGATCATTTTCACATGCAAATGAGCTTTGTGGCAAACTTGCGGCAAATTGTCCATTGTTGCCAAAGGTTTGCTGGAGGTTCACCACTACCAACAAGTAGCTCCAAACTTCTGGCAAACATCTGCTATTAATCAAAAGCTCATTTGCATGTGAAAATATCAAGCTGCAAATTTGCAGCAAGTTTGCAGCTAGATTAGATTTTTTGCAAGGGTGGGGCCAATCCATAAATGTTAAAATACTCATGGTTTTAAAAGAAGTAATCAACATTATAAAACAAATGCTTTCGATTGAGCTTAACTTGTATTGAACCCGGAATATTCCTTTAACACACACAATGTGTTCTGGCTACAGTATACTGTATACTGTGTATAAAAGCATTTCAGTTCACAGGGATAATCAGGACTATTATAGATGTGGATATCAGGAAAACATGCAAAGATCATATTTTTGAATATATTTAGATATACTGTATGTATATGAAAATGTCCTTACCATCTGAGCAAGGAGGAGTGGAGTCAGGTGTTGAGTTCACTGTTCCAAATTCCTCTGAAATGAGAGAACGAAAGGCAATATGACAAATGCAGACACTTGAAATATCAAGCTTCTCAGGTCTGGAGTGCTGCATTAGGACCTGCTACTTTGACAACGTTCAGGATAAACAGAGATGAACACCACAATTATGAAGTCTATAATATAATGATTTTAACACCATAAGATCATTTCTAATTTCAGGATTAGTTTAGTAACAAATAAGTCAATTGGCAGGAGATTTTATCGAAAGCAACTCACAGTAAATTGTTAGAGGGGAGAAAGTAACCTGGCATTGTTCAATAGCACAATGGCTAGTTGAGCACAATGCTGGTTGCTAAACCCTAAGCTTTAACTACTATGCCACCATCAAGCATTTAACAACGCCTAGTCTCACAGTGACCATCTGCTGCAAACAAAAATGTTCATCAGTTTCAGTCTTATTGACTGGTGGAAGTAGTAGAATTCGAGGTGTTATAGACAAATTTTTTTTTTTTTAAATTGACCAAAATTGAATTTAAGTTAATGACATCAAACCTTTGAAAGATTTTTGAAGTTTTGTTTAAGGCATTTAGTAGCAAGTAAACTTGATTTCTACAAATCTGCTTTGTTGTCTGTTTGTGAAATAGCTTAAGGAATATTCAGTACAATCAAGTTAAGCTCAATCGACAGCATTTGTGGCATAACTTTGATAATTACACACACACACACACACACACACACACACACACACACACACACACACACACACACACACACACACACACACACACACACACACGTTGTGTTTCCATGTTTTATGGGGACTTTCCATAGACATAATGGTTTTTATACCGTACAAACTATATATTCTATCCCATGACCCTAACCCTATCCCTAAACCTAACCCTCACAGAAAACTTTCTGCATTTTTAGATTTTCAAAAAACATAATTTAGTATGATTTATAAGCTGTTTTCCTCATGGGGACTGACAAAATGTCCCCACAAGGTCAAAAATTTCAGGTTTTACTATCCTTATGGGGACATTTGGTCCCCACAAAGTGATAAATACACGCTCACACACACACACACACACACACACACACACACACACACACACACACACACACACACACAAAAACTATTTTTTGTGTGACGGGTTTTCGTCATCGCATAACATTGTCATGGCATGCATATTGTTTACATAATGTGGCTATAGTTTTGAAACTGTGAGTATTTTAAGGTGGACAGATTGACTGCATTCACTTCCATTGTAAACCTTACTTGCCACACTGCCGGGGACGGATTACCAACCGGGCCAATGGGGCCAGTGCCCAGGGGCCCTTGACTACCAGGTGGCCCTTGACTGCCCTGGGCTTTAAGGCTGCGCAATCTAGTTTGGTGATCCCCCCCGCTTGAAAACCCTTTTGTGCATGAACAACAAACACCCATCCTCCCAACGCTCTACAACGTTTGGGTGGAGGGTTGCCCTTGGAGGTAATTGGCCCCAGGACAGTTCATAATCCGTCCCTGCTCACTGCAGATTTTTTCTTTTATGAAAAGAAGGGACGAGTCGAAACTAATATTGATGTTAATCAATATTGTGCTACATTTGCTGTCAATTGAACCTGGAATATTCCTTTAATAGCTTTTGTTTTTGGATGGACAATTCAGTGAAATTGACTGCAAAGTCTAAATATGTGTCTTCTTTTGTGTTTTCTGCACAGCTGGTTGCAAAATTACATTGAATGGGGTTTTTTCATTCCAGTCTATTGTTGTGGTATCAATTCCCAAAGCCACATCGAAAGAGCATGTAAAACAAAATGAACAGTGGTTGGTCACTTTTCATGTTGGTCAGACAGGCCTTTCCTATCAAAAAGGCCCCAATATGCTTAATATGAAACCGAAGAACGAACAGGTGTGTCATCATTTAGAAAATCTTTTTGCCAAAAAGGTGTTTTTGTGTTCGTTTTGGTGGTTCGTAACATCTCGCCAGGGCAAACTTTAAGGAAAACGTCTAACTGGCTGCTAAACACCTTACTGCCATTAGTTCATGTCATAGGTATACGTGACCTGGAGCTCTACCTAGTTTGAGGCCAACAGCAAATTTTTGTTCAATCAGTTTAAATCAGTCAGCATGAACACACCGGCATGCAGAGTTATTTGCAAGCTGGTGTAAATGTACCTACATCTGTAGATCGTTTGCATATGACACTTTTCCACTGCACGTTATGGTTCGACTCGCCTCAACTCTACTTGCTTTACTTTTCTGAGCTTGCATTTCCACTGCAGTTTAGTGCCGCATCAACGTGTCTGGGATTATAGGCTGATTGTCATAGTTGCACCGCCTCTACTGCCGTGACATAATTTTAAACACGACACAAACTGCCCAAAACAATAACAAGACCGCTAGCTGTTAGCTTGTAGCTTATTGTGCTGCATAAAGCAGTTGTTGCATGGTGATTTTACACAAGTGTAACAGTTAAATTGGCCTGGTTGTGTTAGAAGCAAGCTTCCAGTAGCTGGTGAACTAAATAAAGTGAAGCTTTCAAGCAGAATATAGAGTTAATGTAACAAAACGTACCATCCTCCATCGTGGCTGAGTCCAGGGCACTTTTCCTCCCATTGCTCGCCAGTTTAGATAGCGTACATTTGATCGAACCACTTCCACTTTTCCTTGATGGTTTTGTAGTCACTTAAGTTTTTTTTACTTTTTCCTACACTGTTGGTAGGTCCGGTGGTAGCCGTGTGCGGCCAACAGCTGAGACACTTCCTGAGATATCTGTTCTCATCGCTAAAGAGTGGACTGTCTGCACCTTGTTTATTGATCATGGCGTGGTTTTGCGCACAGACGTTTATTTTTTCACAATTCGAAAGTTGCGTGAACAAATTATACTGTTATCACTGTTGCTAACTTTAAATCTAGCGGGTTGATGTCGTGTGTAGGAAATCCAGTGACGCTGGTAGTGATGATTCTCCCTGACCAATCAGTGATCTGCAGGATTGTGGCAGGGCGGAGGGCAGGGCCGGGTCGTGATCCTAATTAAGCCTCCGTAAGGGATAAAGGCCGACTGCAGAGGATCGAGGCTTAATTAACCTAATACGGAATCGGGTGTGTAGGATCACGACCCGGCCACGCCCTCCGCCCTGCCACAAGGATTTTGACGTCACATTTAGTATCGGCTCGGCTCGCTTGGAACCTCGACGAGGTGGTACTAAAAAAAGTATCAGGTACCAGGTACTATCCATAGTGGAAAACCCCAAAAAAGCGAGCAGAGTCGAGTTGAGTTGTACCATGCAGTGGAAAACCCCCAATAAAGAAATTTTCCGAGACCACATCATTAGATTTTTTGTTTTGTTTGTTTAATTAGTCTACAAAAGGAATCAAATCTACTCAAATACTCTCAGGTTCCCATTCACTCATGTCCCATCTGTAGCCGAAAGCCATTCAAACATCTGCCCAAAGTAAGATATGCCTCTATCACCATTCTTTTGTCTATATTTTGCCCATTAACACTCTTTTATACATCCATATTTGCAGTAGTGTCAGTGTCATCATAAATTAGAATAAAATATTTTAATCGGTCCATATTATGTCTGCGTATAGTGTGTTAGCACATTAGCACCATTCATTCTGTATGTAAATAAGACAAATTAAACATTATCTATTGCATATATTACTTAAAATTTTCATCGAGTGCTTAAAACCACTTATTTTACTGATTTTTCATTACATTTTCTCATTGAATCATAGAATAATTATGAGGCATAAAGTAAATGATAACCCATTTTCATGTCACATTAGTTATGGTTTTAAATGTCTTGAGTGTCCTCATATTTAAATGTATTTCTAAACACCCCCCACAGCGGTGTGGCAGTTGTCTTAATGTTTGCAAACAGTATACTGTTGCACGGCTGTTTTGAACATCTTTTTACCCTTGAACGAAGATGTTTGGCGTGCTTCTTGGCCATAAACTGCAAAGTAGACCAGACTTGGCCAGCTCATGTCCATTTGAATATTATGGATAACCATAAAAGAAACATGATAATAAAAGCCGTTGCTCCACAATAATTGTGAGCTCCAGAGCTGGAACCACCATTTTATACACTCAATGTAATGAATGAAACTTACCAAATGTACCTGTATGTAACGTGTGCTTTAAGTGATAAAGAACATATGTCCAAGATTTAAGGACATTATCCACAACAGTTCCTGTTGAATACCCCCTAGATTAATAGATGTTTTACAGAATGATAGAAAAAAATAAAAAATAATATATATTTTTAACTGGGCTTAACACTCACATAGGACAAACTAGACAAACACAAACCAATACCAGTTGATTCCATCACTAACATCAACACAAACACAAGGTCTCACTCCATTTTGTATGATTGTTATTGATCATCCCTAAAATGCATGTAAACACACCACAAGTCATCTTTACAGTTGCTGCAGCTAGTACACACTGCAACATCAGCAAAATCCAGCAAAAGAGATTGGTCAATGGATGCTGTAGTCAGTACATGACAGAGAAAGATGCATGAGGGAGGATTCAAGAGAATGTGAACACAAGAGAATATGATCAGCTACATATAGGGAGAAACTGATCAGTTGCGAGCAGAGGAAACAAAGGAAGCACTCACTGCAGTGGGAGAACCCTAGAACCTGACCCATGCTCCATCAAGACACCGCTGGGCCCATCCAGTCTGGAGTCCCCCTCTCTCCTCCGCGCTATGGCAATCCTCCGATGAATCGCTCCCTCGCTTTCCTGCTCCTTCTTCCTCATCCGCCCCTCCCTTCTTTAGAGCAATGCTGTTTCTCTCTCACTCCCTCTTTTACTTCTCTTTATCAGCCGGCCCCTCCCAGGCTGCCTCTACCTCTCTCTCGCTCTCTCTCTGCTGCAGCCAATTGAGGGGAGATGGAGAGAGACTACTAGGGACCTGACTCAGAATGCCACTGTGTTTGTGTGTGTGTGTGTTATCAGTATGAGTGCATCCATTACTGTGTGAATAGCTCATCTCTGCCTGCTCTTTGCCATCTCAAATCAACATCCTCTTTATGTCTGTCTGCATAAATACAACAAGGATTAACATGTAGGACCCTTGAAATGGCCCATCTCTTTCCTCATTAAAAAATTCTAACCTCTAAAAAATGTATTATATATTTAAAGAATATACTCACATGAGAGACTTCGGTTATATCAGTTCAGTAGCCTAATAAAAGCACTTTTATTTTAATATACATGAGCTTGGCTATCCAATTGGGGCCCCCATGTTGAAATCACATGACTAGTTGAATGCCACTAATTTATCACAGTTGTGGGCCCTTATTTTCAGACTAATTAATCGGACAGAATAAATGTATCATGCCTGACTGCGAATTGCACAAATCAATGCTGCATCCACACCTCTAGGTGTCAGTAAAAGTCAAAGATGACAGCCATATTGGCTAGCGCAAAATAAATAAACATAAAAGAGTTTTTATAAAACAGCACTTACACACCGTAATGGGTTCAGGAAGGTGCATTGGACACAAGATACAATGAAAGATATCCAACATTTTCAGAAATAACACCCTTTCAGTTATGCAAAAGCAGAGAATAACACAAAAGAATGGCCAATCAGTTGATAACAATTACACTGATCTTCCCTTTGTTAAGGGATTATGAAGGAGTCCGTTAATGATTTACAAATGCATTATAAATCATTTATATGCAGTTATAACAGCATGCATAAAAAGACTTTCATGCCATATGACTTGTCCCTCCTTCTCTTTATAAACAAAAACAAAATCTGAGTTACAATGATGCAAGTACAATGGAAGTGAATGGGGCCAGTCTGTAAACATTGAAATTCTCACTATTTCAAAAGTATAACCACAAGACATAAACTATGCCCGTTAACATGATTTTAGTTTCATAAAATTGCTCATTAACCTTTTCTGTTATAGCCAGTTTTACAACTTCATTGCCATGATGACTTAACTCTGTTAATCCTAGTAAACGGTGATTTAAACAACTTTACAGCTCCAATAATACACAAGTTTTAACAGTAGAATTAATGTAAGAGCTTTTGTAAAATTATAAGCTTCACATTTCTGCTTTTAAAGCCTCCAAAAATTGGCACCATTCACTTCCATTATAAGTGCCTCACTGTAACTTCAGTTCTCGCTTTTTTTTAAAGAGGATGGATGCGTTGAAAAAGTTTTTTCTGGTGATCAGCATTATGTAACAAATGCTGTCTATTGAACTTAACTTGTATTGAACCTGGAATATTCTTTTGAGGAGTTGCCAGCATGTACAGAAAAGTTCAGAATGATTTAATGGTCATATGGCTTCATTATGTGATATATACTGTGAATGAGCATCAAGTAAACTAAAAACAAAAAAAAAAAAAAAACATTGAAGAGGACTTTAGCTAACTAGGAGTAAGTAAAACCATTATTTTGACATTAACTTGACAAGAAAACTGACAACACAAGAGAGTCAAGACATTTCAGTGATTAATATAAACACAAAGTGGTAGAAAATGGCATAATCCCTATTTTAATCTCACTATAATAGTCAATTTGTGCTGTATTGTGACATAAATCATGTATTATTGCATTGTGAGTTTTTGATTAATTACAGTATGAATAAGTGTATTAATAAAGCATTTATAACACGTAAGTTAAGATGCACACTATCTGGCAAGTATTGTATGAAAGTTGTCTTTTTATGCATGTTGCTGTAACTGTATATACATGCTTTTTAATGCATTTTTAAATGACTTAATAGTCATTAATAAACCCCTTTAAGAACCCTTAACAAAGGAAATATTAACGTAATTTGTTACCTTTTTTTAAGAATGGTAGAATGTAACACAGATTGTTCTACTTAGGGTTCTGTTACTGCTTTAAACGCAGCAACAGACTGTATGACAGTATGTATTGTAATAGGAGTCTTCAGTCTAAAGTCCAATGTAGATTTTGTTAGTGTTTTTGGATTTTGAGCCAAAGCCACATGAGTTGCAAGGTACTTATGCAAATGAGAAATGGTCATGTGGTCAAGCTTTATCACAATGCTAAATTGTACAGTGGCCCATAAAATCTATAGGTATGGATAAGAACAAAACATTACTAATCAAACAAAAGGCTCTGGGTTACTGATCAGAAGGTCATGGGTTCAAGACACCACTGTTGGGCCCTTGAGCAAGGCCCTTGAACCTATCTGCTCCAGGGGCGCCGTATCATGGCTGACCCTGCACTCTGACCCCAGCTTAGCTTAGCTTAGCTGGGATATGTGAAAAATAAATAATTTCACCATGTATATGCAGAAATGTATGTATAATGTGTGCCAATTGATCAATTAAATTAAATTAAATTAAATATTCGTTTTTCTGTCTATTGAATTGTTTTTATTATTATTTGTTATCAGAAAACAACATACAACCATTCTTGGTAAATTCAGCAGTCTTGCAAGTGATTTGTCAAGAAGGATCAGGGTCAATATCTTTTGTTCATCTTGGAACAACATTTTAACCCTATTCCTTACCATAACCCTGACCAATTACTATCTCTAATATCAGGCATCACATATTGGTTGATAAGAATGTAATTTAAGACCCAAACCTCAGCCTTAAGACTTAAAGACTTAAGACCTTAAATACCGGGTTGAAGGGAATGTTCTTCCAGGACCAACAAGAATGTTGACATGACACTTGGCTAAATCATAGTAAGCAATGTGTTAGTTAAGACATACAGTATAATACAGTATATATACATATATACACTGTACAGTACTGTGCAAAAAGCTTTAGGCACTTAAGATGTTTCACAAAAACATTTGTCTTAAAATCAGGGGATTAAAGTCATTGAGTAACAGTATTATACTTATATATTATTTTTCAGGCCCATAGCCAGCCTAGTTTAAGGGGGGTTAATGTTTTCAAAAAGTGGAACTTTTTGCAGTTTCCCCCTCATTTTGTATTTAATTATGAGGTTCAAATACTTAAACTCTCATTTGTGCTGGATTAGCTTGTCTGCTGGTATCTTAACGAGCACGCTTTTTGATGGACTTCATTCGACATTCGGTTTCGCAGGTGTAAGGGACTGTCTGAACACTCCACTCACTACGCTAAAACATAGGAGATGTCCACTCTGTCACGGTTTCCTGTCACCCGCACCATGTTTCGCGTCATCCGCACCGTGTTTCGCATCATCTGCACCATGTTCCGTGTCGTCTGCACCGTGTCTCGTGTTGTCCGCCCCGTGTTTTCCGTTTCACCCATCACTAGTCACTTTCCATGTCACGCTCCCTTGTTGTCCGCTCACGCTCACTGTCATGTCTTCCTTGTTGTCCGCCCGTGTTTCACTGTCTCTGTGAAAACTACACTTCCCTTCTTCCCGTCGTTTCCGGCCCTGTCTGCGTGTTATTGTCCGCACCTGTCTGTCATTTTGTCATTACCGTGTCTCTTTATTTAAACCCCGCTGTTTTCCCTTCCCGTTGTCGTGCGTTGACGTTCTCTGTTGGGCGCCCATGTCTGTGCTGGTTACCTTCGCCTTCGTTCTCTGTTCTTGTTTCTCCACCTTGGTTTGCTTACCCTCGCCTTTGTTCTTTGTTCATGTTCCTCCACCTTAGTTAGCTTTTTCCCATTGTGGACCTTTGATTTGCTCCTGTGTTTGTTTATTTAGTTATTCCCTTAGTAAACTGCGTTTGGATCTGATCCACCTGTCTGCCTGCTCCTGCTTCCCACACTAACGTTACACACTCATTCATTCAATTCACGTGTAAGTTATACATTAATTTTTTTTTTAATGTAAATACATTTTCACATTCAGAATGTTCTTATAACTTCCCAGAAGACAGACAGACATACTTCAGGTGAGATTATTACAGTATGATCAATTATATAAGTACATCTCCCATGTTTTAGCATAGTGAGTGGAGTTTTCAGACAGTCCCTTACATCTGCGAAACCGAATGTCCAACGAATGTCGAACGTCAAACTAACTTTACCACGTTCACAGATTTTGCTACGAGTGCATAAAAGCAGTTGCTGCGTATGTAACTCCTGTAAAGGATGATATTAATGAATAAAAATATTTTTTTACTTAAATTCTGGACCTTTGGCAGTTTGGAGGGGGGGGCCGTTTGAATTACCCAAACCCCCCTGTCTACGGACCTGTTTTTAGGGATTTGTACTTTACTCGAGTGCAGTTTAAATGGAATTCTTGTACTTTCACTTAATTACATTTCCAAAGAAATAGATAGTACTTTTTACTCCTTACAATTTTTATTTTACTTGAAAAGTACTTTTTTACAGATAAATTTCTTACTGGGCTGAAGCCGCCATTTCACTGCATCCAGCAAACGACACATGACAGACCAGAGGTCAGTTATTGCAAATGTTGTGTCATGCAGCTGCTGTGTGGAGTTCCGACCATCTGCAGAGGCAGAATTTCGGATCCGATTTTAGCTTCGGGTCCACTGAAATATTTGTGTGACTAGACGATATGTGACCGCCCGACTGAATGTGATGTATTCATTCAAATCTATGAGCACAAAATGAGCACTTCTACAGATTGGATAGTTAAAGTCATAAATGATCATTCACGTTGCAAATATATTATAAAACATAAAGCTTTTGTAATTAAATGTATTTAAATCATATCTATGAATTTCTCATTCCTATTTGCTGAATTATTATTGTTGTTGTTGTTGTTAGGCAACTATTAATAATAATAAAAACAATTAAACCAGCACTGATAATGATAATAATAATGATAATAAAAATAATGGAATCTGAGTACATTTTAATTATGAATTTTATTAAATTAATAGCAAACCTCAGAAAACAATTCACAAAACCAACATCATTACTAGCTTTCTTCGAAGTTTATTATTTTTTTTTTTTTATCTTTCTCTTTGTCTCAAAGGGCTGGGAGATCACAATTCGTGAGTGCCTTCTCCCATGCAAGAAACATTGCGTGACAGTGACAACATTCTTGCAAAATAAAATGATGTTGTACATTACACGTCTCACTAAAACAGAGTGAAATGTTCTCCCGGACAGATGAGGTTTTTAAAGTTAATGTTCTATCGATAATTTAAAACCTACCACCAACAAAACCTACCTACCTTCCTACCCTAAACCTTAAACATAAACTTAAACAATAGTGTCAGAAAAACAAATGTTAGATGAAAAGCACAATTTCTGAAGCAACCACGTCATTTTGTGGTGCTTCTATGACACTTATCGGCTCACGTGTCGACTCGCATGCTCTTCAGGACTCGTACCCTGGTGCTTTGTATCACATATGCAACACTCCATCAGTTGAGCTACTGCGCACACTTAAACAAGCTTATAAATGTAGTTGATTATGCAATGAAAATATTAAAATGATTCATGCGCTATAGTATAAGTGTTTATATGTCATACGATAGCATTGTGTGAGGAACAGAGTGAAAATTAAGTGTTTATGATAATGATAATCTGCCATTTTACTCGTGATTTGAGTGAAAGGGGATACAAGTCATTGTTGTTTTAGCGCCTCTAGTATTCATTCAACTATGCAATTGCCGTGTTATGTACAACAGGCCACATAAATCATTATGCAAAAATATAGTTATTGTAACATGATTCTAGGACAAGGTTGCGCTTACCACTGGGGGAGAAATATGACAGGTGACTTAACAAACAAATCGAATTTAACAATATCCTCTCACACACAGTCTCCTCTATTGATTTCATTCTTTTTTAACACTTACCGGTAAGATAAATTTAATGTGAATGCGTTTTACTTTTACTCAAGCATATTTTTAGCTAGATACTTGGATTTTTAATTGAGAAAATGTTCAGGAGCCCTACAACAGAAAGCAAGGCCCCCACAGATAGATATACGTATTACAGCTTAATATATAATATAATGTACAACAATTAGTTCCGGTCCTCGAATCTGATTGGACGAGAGACGTTTAATGTGTTCTGATGGTCTCACACCATCAGCACTCGGATTCTTCACTGTGTGTGTATCACTCCGCTTCTGTTCGTGCCGTTCTAAACTAAACTGTAAGAGCAGTGCAGATGTGTTAAGAGCCAACTGTCTCTTTACATTTAATTTTGTGACATTACATATTTTAGCCAGCAGGTGTAATGTGAGTCAGTTGGTGACACGAAAAGAGTCAGCGTCACTCTGTGTTTATATTCAACAGAGCTCATTCATCGCTCATATTACTACTACACTACTAATGCTAGGAAATAGCTTTCAACAGCTTTAAACCAGCAACTATAGCATTGAGGCTCATCACAGCTGAGAGACACAACAGACTGATTAATTACACAAACTCAAGGCGCCAGAGTTTCCACATTGGAGAGGAAAAAGAGGACACTGCAGTTTCTATAGTGAAAGATTCTTGCACACCGGCTACTGTGAAATAGAGAGGAATACCCTCGCTCAGACCGCTATTTTTCCAGTGAGAAAATAGGATGCATTTCACCAAAATGACATCATATCCAAAAAGCTGACTAACAGACTACAGCATCATCAACAGGTGATCGCACATGCTCTCTCTCACTCTCTCTCTCTCTCTCTCTCTCTCTCTCTCTCTCTCTCTCTCACACACACACACACACACACACACACACAAATCCTTGTTTCTCTAATAACATTTTAGAAACAGCCGAAGCAGTGATACTAGTAGTTCTGAAGTGATGTTTTTGAGAGGCTTGGATGCATCATTTGGTTTGAACGAGCAACAACAGATTCTTATCTTTTTTGTGACCGTACTTAGAACCGTACAAAAAAAATTCAAATTTACTTGTTAATTGAAAGGGGTCATGACATGAGAAACCAAATTTGCCTTGATCTTTTGGTATATAAGAGGTCTTTGTATCATTAAAACGTCCTGCAAGTTTAATATTTTAAGACGTCCTCCCCATTCTAAACGAATCATTTATTTAATCAAGCTCAAAATACAGCTCGTTCTGGATTCATGGTTAGAAGTGACGTGTCGGTTAGAAGTGACGTAACAGCGTTTGCATATGACCGCCTCCAGCACAAGATAACTACGCTTTAAGCGCAAGACAACTACGCTCATTTCAGTATCGCCGTGCGCCTCACAAGTGTTCAGTCGATGGACAGCGAGCTCTGACAGAGACTACTTGTGCACAGGAAAATTACGATGCCACACAGATGTGCTGTTCCTGGCTGTGGTCAAACAAAACCTCTGAATAAGCTGCCGAAAGATCCAGACGTCAGGGAAAAATGGATGCAGTTTATTTTTTGCGGACGTTCCAGTCACGGCAGTGTTAACTTAAGCGTTTGTTCTGTACATTTTAAGGATGACTGTTTTGAGAACAAATCTCAATATGATGCTGGCTTTGCCAGAAAACTGTTGCTCAAAGATAAGTCTGTGCCGACTATTCTGGGAACAACGACGACGCAAACTGTAAGTAATCTATTTTAAACTTTAAACTACTTTTTAAAGCGCAATTTCATTCATTATGAATAATCACAGTGTTTTTACTTAGTTTACTTGCATATTGTTCTGGCTGGGGGCGTCAATAATTGATACATAGGCACTGATGTTAGCCAATCATAACAGTGGGCGTTAACACTGAAGTCTTAAATGGAAAACGCCCCAAAACAGACTGTTTGAATCAGAGGATGAGAAACAGGGTGGGAAAAGGTCATAAATCACTAGATTTTAAAAGTTTTTCTTAAAAAAAAATATATTAATACTATAATTGCACCTAAGGGAACATAATAATACAATAAAAAAAACCATGTCATGACCCCTTGAACTGTTGTATATAAGCAATATCACACTTGCAATAGTGCTTTATGGCCCTAAATCAGCTCTGCTGTCACAGCACTCCTGTGCCAAATCACAGCAGTGCTGATATAGGGCCATATAGCACTCCTGCTCGTGTGATATTGCTTAAATATAATTGTGGCTGGGCGGAGGGCGGGGCCGGGTCGCTTCGTAAAATACCAGCTACGGTGTATCGGAGAACTGGCGAGTAAGTGTTTTTTTTTTAAATCTCTCTCTCCTCTCTCTCTCACACTGCCGCTCCGCGTTGGCCTTTTCCCTCTCATTTAAATTGTACAGTGTTTTTGGGGGGTATTACACTGTTACAGGAAGTATCCCCCCTATTTAATTATTTCTGTTTCCCTCTCCTTGTCCCCTCCCTCGTCCAGGTAGACGGGGATGGGGGGGGGGGGGGGTGTACATCATGCCGGGGCTCCCCTGCCAGAGAGAACGAGGGAGCAATGTGGCAGGGCGGAGGGCGGGGCCGGGTCGTGATTATACACACCTGGTCCCTTATCAGGCTAATCAAGCCTCCGAGAGGGATAAAGGCCGACTGCGGAGGATTGTGCGGGAGAGAGAGATCGTATACGGACATGTCCGTCTTGAGTGTGTTTGTGTCGTCTGTTTAACATCTGTTTTATTTTAAAATATTATTTATATTGAAAATCCAGTTCTCGCCTCCTTTCCATTGACTTCTTTACAATAATATAATATAATATAAATGGGGTGTATATATTTGTACACAACTATTAGATTCTATTTGATTACGATTCTTTACCTAACGTTTACAATGCATCGTGAAATCTGAAATTTGGTCATGATTTGATAATTTAAGAATAATTCATATTTATTTTCAAAAAGATTAAAAAAAAGATTACAAGTTTTTATTGAATGTTCTTAATTTAGACCACACAGACATGCACCAGATTTGAGCACTAGAGTCACAGATGGATTTTGGACCAAGAATGTTTGGCTTATGTGTGACAGAATATATAATCACAAAAATAATATATTAAAGTTACATGCATTATAGAGCTAATATGGAAACAGACATTATGTATATCCACCAATAATTACAAATAAAATCTGTCATGTGCAGACAGATAAGGCCCATTATTATATCAAGAAGGGTCATAGAAATAAAAACTAGCTATTAGTAGCGTATTAATGTATTTTTAACATGGTATGTGTAAATGCAAGTTTCAATGGGAGAGGCGGCTCCATTGAGAATGACTTTGACAAGAATGTTTTACATTTTCATGGCTGCCATGTGTCATTGACCAATCAGAGGTAACTTTAATCAACCAGCATTTCGTTTTTAACTGGTTAGTTCCCTTCAGAACTGTATGCAATCGCCCTTATTCCCTATATAATGCAGCATGTGGTATTGATTATAAAGAGAGAGAGGGTGAACGAGTAAGTGATTTCACTCATACACATTTGTTTAGGCTGTGTTCTGTTCATATTTAAATTAATGTATGGAGAAATAAACATAATATATAATACTTAAAGAAGAAATCAACGTCAATTTAACTTAAAGTTACTTACCTAATCACGCAGAAAGTCAAACTCATTCAGACTGATCTTACATTGAAATTGGAAACAGAAGGTTGATAAAATCCATCTGTGCTTACCGAATTTCGAAACACTGCCCCCAGTGTCCAAAGCGGTAAGTGTTTTTGGGCCATCAGTGGAGTGTGTAATGTAAAATGTAACCTCTAATCACTCTGGAAATGTATTATGTAAATGTGATTACTTCCTGGTTTCAACGCAAGATCCGAAACCAGATCTCTAATGCTGCTGATGCAACATGCTTCTGGTCGCACCACAATGGAAGGTAAACACACATGAGCCGATGAAACACCAGTTGCAATAAACAACTTTAAACTACAGGAACTTGTAGGGGAAAAAAAAATGTCACCATAATTTTAACAATAGTTTACTGAAAAAGTACATGAAATATCTTGTTAAACATAATATACATTATTACAGTTAATTATATGGTGAAATATATATTATACTGTATTTTCTCTGTAAAAATTCTCTTTTTCACAATGGAAGAAGTTTTATGGACATATATTTTTACAGACGTCTCAGGTTAAGATGAAATTTACCTTCATTTAAAGGAGAATGCCTGTTTTTTTCAGTAACATATGATCAGTTAAGTGACAGGGAAATTAGCAATTTTATTGAAAAATGTGGAATAAATGTTAAATTACAGTGTATTTTCAAATTTTTTTACAATAGAGAGAGAGAGAGAGAGCACGTGCATCAAAAAAGTAAAGGCAAGATTTATGCATGCTTTGTTGATTTAAAAAAATAATTCGATTCCATTTGGCATGATGGTCTATATTATAAAATTCTACAATCCGGCATTGGGGGTAAAACATATGACACTATCAAATCTATGTATTCAGACAACAGGTGCGCAGTTAAAATTGGCAATAAAAGAACAGAATTTTTCACTGAAGGGCGAGGAGTGAGACAGGGCTGCAGTTTGAGTCCAACTCTGTTCAACATTTACATTAATGAGTTAGCAGTGCTACTGGAACAATCTGCAACACCCGGTCTTACTCTAAATCATTCTGAAGTTAAATTTCTTCTCTATGCAGATGATCTGGTGCTGCTGTCAGCTCCTGACAGTCAATCTGAAAAAGATTTTCCAGAAAAAAGCCAGATTACAGGACACCAGATACACATTCACTCTGGGGAACACTGCAATAGAACACACCCGACACTACGACTACCTCGGTCTAAAAATTTGTGCTTCAGGGGGTTTTGGTCTGGCAGTGAATGCACTAAAAGAGAAAGCTAGAAGAGCATTCTATGCTATTAAGGGCAAATTTACCCAAGTTGACATTCCTGTAACAATCTGGTGTAAGATGTTTGATAGTATTATAATGCCTATTGCTCTGTACGGAAGTGAGGTTTGGGGTCCCCTCTGTCTGGCAGATTACTGGAGATGGGACAAACACCCCATAGAATCCCTGCATGCAGAATTCTGTAGAAACATTCTAAGAGTTCAAAGAAGAACACCTAATAATGCATGCAGGGCCGAACTAGGCAGATACCCCCTTATTATACATATTGAAAAATGATCCCTCAAATTTTGGACACACCTAAATTCAAGTTCCCCTAACACACTGCAACTTGAAGCCCTTAAAACCCAAGAGCTGAAGCCTAAAACCAGTCCCCTTTGTCAGCTGGCTCTGAAACTCACAAACCCAGTAACAACTAACAAACATCAGTTTCAGACCAGCACAGCTGAACAAAACCAGATCAGAATAAACCCAATCATAAAAGAAAGCAAAAATGCATATTTGCACCATTGGGAAAATTAAAGTAAAAACCAAAGCAAATTGGACTGTTATCGGCCCTAAACAGAACATATAATTTGGCACACTGTAAGAGATCCAAAACAGAGACGGATCCTCACCAAATACAGACTAAGTGATCACAGTCTGAACATAGAAAAAGGCCGTCACAGACAAACATGGCTTCCAAAGGAAGAACGAGTCTGTGCTCACTGTGACATGGGTGTGTTCGAGACAGAGACACACTTTCTCCTTCACTGTGAGAAATTTACAGAGGTGAGAGAGCGATACCTCCACAAACTCTCAACCCTCATGCCACAGTTTTCCAGTTCAGCAGAAACCGATCAGATGCTGGTGTTACTGGGGGAGATCAGATCAGATGCTGGTGTTACTGGGGGAGATCAGATCAGATTCTGGTGTTACTGGGGGAGATCAGATCAGATTCTGGTGTTACTGGGGGAGATCAGATCAGATGCTGGTGTTACTGGGGGAGATCAGATCAGATGCTGGTGTTACTGGGGGAGATCAGATCAGATGCTGGTGTTACTGGGGGAGATCAGATCAGATGCTGGTGTTACTGGGGGAGATCAGATCAGATGCTTGTGTTACTGAGGTAGGACTATCATGTATCAGTTGCAGCTAAATTCATTTTTGAGCTGCACACCCTCAGAAACCAATTACTGCCTTAAAGGTGGGGTATGTGATTTGCAAAACGGCCGGCAGATTTTGAAAATACACAACTCATAAGGTCCTACCTTCTCTCCTCCAACGCTGGCCCTGACTCCACCCATTCGAAAAACATGGACGCGCAATCATGCACGAGCGAAAACTCAGATGCGCGAGAGCGAGCCAGGCTAGCATAGGTTGGAGTTTCTGCATGACGTCACCATTTACCTGCTAAGACCGTCAACATGGCACAACATTCAGCGTTAAGTTGCACCAGATATTATTAACATTCAACAGTCACATAAATCATTAGTATTGTTAGAAAATTGATGTTTTTGAAATGTAAATATATATTGTATAAATATAAAATATATAAAAATATATTGGACGTCCTGGTTGTCACCGAAGTTTATGGCTAAATATAGGGCTGACCGATATAACGTTATCAGATGAGATTGTTATGCGCATCTCGTCAGTAAAGCACATAACATAAAGTGCATTCATTGATTAGTAAATCGCCATCAGCTGCTTTCAGATGGAGCGGCGTATACTACACAGAGCCGTAGTTCACTAACAAGCTGGGCCGTGATAATGAAGGGTAAATTGCCCAGCTTGTCAGTGATGAACTACAGCTCTGTGTAGTAAATGCCGCTCCATCTGAAAGCAGCTGATGACGAACGGGACACGCGCGCCAGGGTGGTGGGGGAGGGGGGCATGGTACGACCGTTTGATTGACACATTTTCTGTCCAATGATTCTAGATGGTCTTGAAAATGATCGGCTGGAGTTTTTCGAGTCCTGCCCGTTCCACAGATGATTAAATTGCTTAATTTTCATTTCAGTGCTTCTAATTTACAGCCAGTAAGTGGGTTAGGAATAGGATTTCAAGTTATTTTGAAAAAATGGTCAAAAAAGAAAATCACATACCCCACCTTTAATGTACTTCATTCACAGTACTTTTATTTTCTTATGTTCATAATGTCCTGTTAAATGCATATTTTATTTTATATTGTATAGTGTATATTGTTATTATAGTTTTTATTTTATTTGATTCATTACCTGGCACCTTATTTTAATTCTATCTTTATTGCTATTTGTTACTATTTTATTATTATTATTTTTCTTGTCATTATCTGTTTTGTGTATTAATGCTTTGGCAATATTGTATGTAAACACAATCATGCCAATAAAGTACTTTTAAATAGAAAATTGAAATTGTGAGAGAGAGAGAGAGAGAGAGAGAGAGAGAGAGAGAGAGAGAGAGAGAGAGAGAGAGACAGAGAGAGGGAGCGAGAGAGAGAGAGAGAGAGAGAGAGAGAGAGAGACAGAGAGAGGGAGCGAGAGAGAGAGAGAGAGAGAGAGAGAGAGAGAGAGAGAGAGAGAGAGAGAGAGAGAGAGAGAGAGAGAGAGAGAGAGAGACAGAGAGAGAGAGCACAGCAAAAGGGTTTTTGAAAACTGGGGCTGAGGATACTGAGGCACCTGTTATCTAATTCTAGATATGTAGCTGTTTGTTTTAATGTCCGAGTCCATCAAATGCCCTGTCTCAATCTATTCACTCATTTTGTATGAATGGCTCTGGTCCAACATCCCACACCTGTGCTAATTAAACACTGATAATCTGCAAGCTTTCTAAGAACTAGGGCTTCCAAAGGAGGCTAACTCCTATTACTCATAAAGACAATTAGCTTAAGAGGCATGCTGATATGCTATGTAACCTTTCAAGTAGCCACTCCCCCTTTAGCAATTCAGCTTTTACATTAATCTATCTATTCATTACAGAGAAATCCAATGTTTACATACAGTGGATTAAGAATGCATATGGCGACTTGTGGTTCTCATACGTGGGGGGACATAATGATACACGTTATACAACAGTTAGTTCCTGTTCTCCAATCTGATTGGAGAAGTGATTGCTGATATATAATAAAACAGCACTTGGGCACTTCACTGTTTGTATTACTCTGTCTGTGTTTAAGGCATTTCAGACATGCTGTCAGTCTTTGTGTAGCTCAGCGACACACTAGTGATTGATCCTGCTTTGGCTTTGTGTGGTATTTGGCAGCAAAACAAAGAGATTAACCAACTGCCCATTTTGTGTCTAAAATGTAAGTTAGTTACCTTCTTGTCTATAGAACTGTTGTTTAAAAGCAATATCACACTTACAATCGTACTGATGTACTGAATATTAGTGTGGCACCTTCTTCCCTGTATACATTGACAACAAGTGTAAAGTATTTAAAACATTCACTATGTAGAACAACTTCGGGACCATTCAGACAGAATGCTTTTGGAGGGATAGAATAGAAGCAGTGCAACGAATGGAACAAAAGACGCATTTCTAAAAGTTGAAGCTCTATAAACTTGACACACCATAAAATGCTGAATGAACAGTGTGACAAGGCACAGCGGTCAAAGACATCCATCAAGAGCATGTTTACAAAGACAAATAAAACACAGCACAAATGGACACACAAACACTTTTTGTGTGAAAGGCCCCTTAGTGACTCTAAAATCAAGATGCAAACAGTTAAAGAATGGGATTATGTTGTTTAAAGTGTACATTTTATTTGCTATATACTACATTTACTCTATACACATTGATCCACAGGATGTGTACCCAATTTTCCTCTTACTATTTGGTAGCATATTCCACATTTACATAATTAAAAACTGTTATAAACAAGAGGGTTTGCAAATTGTACACATCCCACTAAGACTCAATATCAATATAGTGTCCCAATAAATTCCATCCTGTTTGCCTGTCCCTGAATTTTATATGTAACATGCAATATGCATCCATGCTTTGGATGCTTATCATGAAACACTGTGTGGTTCATCAAGTGGAAGTGAATCCGCAAACTAATCCAGGCACATTACGAAGTAGGGATTAGATGATGGCCTAAAACAGAGGGAGCGAGTGACAGAACACAGTGTAGCTAGCGTTAGTGTCTAAGGATAAGTGGACATAAATAGATTGGCCAATCAGGACTTGATAGGTGCTTGGCAAAAGTGATAAACAGACAGAATCCATGAGACTTCAGAACATAAGCTTCTGTAAATTCTACCCAATGGCTTTCATGTGGACCAACGGAGTCAAGTGAGCTATTGTACAAACAAAAATGTCTTTAGCATACAAAAAGTGACCAAATCAATTGTAAGATTTGAAAGCACACCATTTGTACAGCCAGCACCCCTTCTTTATTGTCTCAAACTCAATTTGAGGCACTGGATCACCTCCAAAGACCAGGAAGAGGAATTTGAGGAGTAGTACTAGCAGGAGACTCAAGTGGAGAATCCGGGTGGCCATGAGAACAGCCAGGCGGGCCAGCACCGTGGAGGTGCCCTCTTTTCTGAGGCAGCTGGTGAAGGAAACTGAGAAGATGGTTACCTTCTTCTTTAAAGGTGGGCGAAGGCACCCAGGGACCGATGAGGATGACTTTGATAATGAAGAGGACATTCCCAGCCCCTACCTACAGATGCCAATTTTGAATAAGGACACAGAAGAGGGGGGCTCAAAATGTGGCATTAACTACGCCATGGCCAGTATGCAGGGATGGCGTGCCCAGATGGAGGATGCCCACACCTGCATGCCAGAAATGGCTGATGGATTTCCAGACTGGAGCTATTTTGCTGTTTATGATGGACATGCAGGGAGGACGGTGGCTCAGTATTGCTCCAGACACCTGCTGGATTTTATTCTTGACACAGGTACTCACAGTTTATACAATCTACAGTATATGGTAGTCAAATAAAGCTGTTTGTAGAATACTAAAATAAATCAAACCTTCATCCCTGCTAGGGTGATCTCAGTGGTTGCTAGGGTGCTGTTATATGGAATTTAAGATGTTCAGAGGGATAGGCAGTTGTTTTCTGGCCAAAATCAAAAGACCTCACCCCCAAGTCTGGTACCTATGTTCTGGCCCCTAGTAATGACTCAGTTTCCTCCTTGAATGTTAGGATTTTATTTGCCTGTTTTATTGTACATTGTACAAATTATAATCTGATCGAAAAAAGTGATAGCACACCTCTACTCATTTTAGACATTATTCATGTCTTTAAAACAAGCTGGATGAGTTAAGACAAAGTCACATTTACCTTTATATTGCATAAATCATTGGGACATCTCAATGGGAATCTGAATGATCAAGAATTTCGCCTGGTGAATTTCCCTATGCTAGGGGGTTCCACTTGAGCATTTTCTTGCTTCAATATGGGACACAATTCCATTAATATGGTCTGTTTTGACCTTCCGATTGGGCACGGGGAGTCCCCCACCAGCGATTCACCGCTAGGACAATAGTCGTCATAGCATCTTCATTTCGGCCATAATACGGGATATCCTGGCTAAAAGTTGGCAACCTTAGGTGATGATTGCCTTAGCATGCACCGCTAACTAGATAATTGAATAAATCTTTTTGTTATTATTATTATTAATTTGCCTACAACTAAAATTGGCACGTTTTTAATACTGGGTGGAAAAAGAATGTTATCCAAAAGCTATTGGACAAAAAACATGACAGACCACTTCAAGGCCAGAGCGTCAATCATTTTAATGATAATCATAAAGCTGAACTTTGTATAAGCTTTGAAATCAATAAAAAAGAAAGGAATATTCCAGGTTCAATTCAAGTTAAGATAATTTTTGATAAAAGGCACTTACAATGGAAGTCAATGGGGCCAATCCGTAAACGTTAAAATACTCACTATTTCAAAAGTGTATCCGCGAGAAGTGGAATATGCGTGTAAAAATGATTTTAGTGTGATAAAATTGCTTACAATGCCATAATGACGAAATGTTGTAAACCCTAAAACGACCATTAAATTGATGATGTAAGCAACTTTACAGCTCAAATAATACACTCACTTTCCCATTCACTTCCATTATAAGTGCCACTGTAACCATGATTTTTGCTTCTTCTATTTTTTAAAGAATCACAAATTTTGTCAACTTGTATTGAACCTGGGATATCCTGTTAAATGCATTGTGGCAAGAATGAATACTGTGTATGGAGATAATTTAATTAATAGGCTTGGCTGATATATCGGTTGACATTAGTCGCATTAGCCGCACGTCAAGAACATGCAACAAATCTTAATCATGGTCAGAGAAACTAGCCTAAAAGCTTAACCGTCAGTCTGTAACAAGCTTCAGTCAAGTAGGTTGAAAGTCAGGTCAGGAGACAGATAGAAAAGCCTTATTTAGAAGTTACATTAATTGACCCTGTGATTAAACAGTATGATTATATAACCAGGTGGCGTAACGGTGGGTGAGGATGTAGAACAGGTCAAAGGCGGCATCAGAGATGGCTTCCTTGGCATCGACAGCCACATGTACACCCTGGCCCGCAATGAGAGCTGGGACCACAGTGGTTCAACAGCAGCTGCTGTTATGATCTCTCCACGGAACATCTACTTCATCAACTGCGGCGATTCGAGGACCTTCCTCTGCAGGAATGGCCAGGTGTTCTTCTACACAGAGGACCACAAACCCTTCAACCCACGTGAGAAAGAGCGCATCCAGAATGCTGGTGGATCCGTCACCTTGCAGCGCATCAATGGCTCACTGGCCGTGTCTCGGGGTCTTGGCGACTTTGACTTTAAAGAGGTGGAATGGAGGGCTCAGACTGAACAGTTGGTGTCACCTGAACCTGAGGTGTATGAGCTGAAGAGGACTCCAGAAGATGAGTTCTTGGTTGTGGCATGTGATGGTGTCTGGGATGCCATCAGTAATGAGGAGTTGTGTGCGTTTGTACGCAACCGCCTGCAGGTCTGTGACGATCTGAGGGACATCTGTGCACAGGTCATTGACCTCTGCCTATATAAGGTTGGTTTCAACAGATTGGCAGTAGATAGTGTATCAGCCTCAGACAGCATGCCCACAGGCTGTTTACAGACCATCTGGTACTTATTGCAAACAAAAGTTTCAAGCACTTCACCTCCAACTGAAATGATAGATTTTTATGAAACTTCAGGTCATCAGGGTGGGCAGGTTTTCAAACAGTCTGCTAGGAAACAAAGTCATGTTTACGGGGTACCCGTGCAACGAGTGCTTCTATACATATTTTGGATAGCGCATACTGTAACTTTAAAGACAACACAGAATCCGAATTGGGGTTTTTGGCTTTAAGTTCTTGTCTATCAGCTTTGAAGCATCTATATGCTAGTTTTCTCCTCAAAGTTGTAAACATTAACCTTAAGCAGATATACATTTAAAATATACCACCTAATGAAAAATATAGAGGGTTCATCCTGCACTTACTGCTTTTTTCCAATCAAATACTTTCTAGTATGAGAATGTCCCTCCCCTAATACCACCAGACTAACAAGTAGCCAATCATGGCTCATCATGGCTGTGACATAACTAAAGCCTATTGGATAAATCCCTTTGTTATACTGTATACCACCCAAACATTCCAATTCAATAGAAAATATATCAACACTGAAAGGAAAACTGAGCTCATCAAGCAATTATTGTTGTAGTTGTAAGAATAATATGAAACAGTATGCAAGGTGAAATGATAAACATTTAAAATAATAGTATATGACTTTGTTGTCGCATGACCACATTATGTTGGATGTAAATAAATAAAGATGCTAAAATCGCTGGTTCATTCCCAATGAAATTGGAAGATCAAGTCGAGTGCATTGTAGGGATGGGCATTTTGAGTAATTTTGAGTACTCTTACACATAAGAAAACGAGTAATCGATTACTTGAAATTTAGAATTTAAATTCAACCTTGAACATTTGAACCTGTATTTCTAATAAAAAAATGACAAAAAACATTCACACTTACACATAGAAAAACACTGTACATTCCAAGTCTTTAAAAGCGATACAATCATTTTAAATAATGACAGAATAAAATTTTTTGGTGAACTGTTCCTTTAACAACATCAAGCAACCACAGTGCCAACCAATGCATTGAGTTGTAATGGCAAGATTTAGTCAAGAAAAGCAGATTAATTGTATCCCATGGAAAGTCAAAGGCACATAGAAAAATCGAATTGCATTATTCGAGTAGTGATTTTACTAGTCGAATATTTAAAGCTGAACAAGTACTCGATTAATCGATTTCTCATGCACATCGTTAGTGCATTCCAATAAATTTGTGGGATATCGTATTCAATGCTTTGTGCTCACTAGAGGTGCTAAAACAACGATTTTTAGTCGCTTTTACATAAATTACAAGTAAAACAGCAGATTAGCAGTTCAAAAACACTTACTTTTTGCCCTGTTCCTCACAAAATGCTATCTTATAACATCAAAAATCTCTTTTACTAATGTGCATGACTTCTGCATTACATAACCAACTCTATTTAGAAGCTTGTTCAAGCCTATAATATTACAGTAGTTCAACTGAGTGTTGCATATGTGTGTCAAAAGTGTTGTAGATGTGCAAAATTATGTGGTTGTTTCATTTTGTTTGTCATGTTACATTTGCTTTTTATGACACTATCGGTTAGGATAAGGTTCAAGGTTTAGGGTAGGTAGTTTTGGTTGATTTAAAACTTGATAGAGCATATTATTCTTAAAACCTCCTCTGACATTTCATCTAGGAAATATCGCTATATGTGCAAGGAGCAACGTAATATGATTTTGCAAATATTTTCCAGTAAGTCTCTACATTTTTCAGCATGTATGTACAAACATTTGCGAAAACTGATGCATAATAATTTAAATAGGTTATTTCTTTATAACTAACCGGTATTCTATTATTGTGACATCATCAGAATGTCTGGCTTTGCAATACAAAACAGTAGATGATCCCTGAAAATGAATGCCACTGTACCATCAATGTTGTCACATTATAAACATCATGGCATCAATATTTCATTGTATACCACTGACCTGCATCATTAATGAACAAATGACTAGAGTCAATGACTCAAGTCTGAGATTGATTAAGTCATCTGGTATTGATCAATTGCCAGACATAATGTTTACAAGCAGCCTTCTAAAATGGTAAATTATTTATAAAAGTATTTCTATAAAAACATATTATAGGCACTATATTTCCCTGCCGCATGTTAAAGTGAGGAAGATTACAATGCACGTAATAGAAACAGCTTGACCTGTTCTTTATGAAGATACTGTGCTTTAAATAGAATGATTACAAGAAAGACAGTTAGAGAGAGAGAGAGAGAGAGAGAGAGAGAGAGAGAGAGATGGGGATTAAGGGTGAGATTCAGACTAAGTTTTCAGGTTCAGGGAGATCCATGCCTGCTACTTGACCAGGCCAAGAGAGCCTTTTGTTTGTAACCAGTCTGGATTGGCATTAGCTGTCTGTGAACACAGTGATCTGAATTCTTACTTGAACTCTACCACTTCCTGTTTGATATTTAATCATCTATTATAGAGTTTTGTGTTTCTATTTCTTAGTGTGTTCTAGTATTATTTACATATCTATTCTATTATAATATCATGAAAAATATCATAGCATTTGTTGTGAGATTAAAAAAAATACATTTGTTTACACATTTAGGCAGGCTTTTTTAAAGGGGCCATGACAAGAAGAATCAAATGTTCCTTGATCTTTTGACATATAAGAGGTAATTGTACTATTAAAGCATATACTGTAAGTTTCAGAACTCCAAATTTCTTCCTCAGTGCAAAAAGATAATTTGTTGAAAACAAGCTGCCAAAATGACTCATTCTCTTCTTCCTTCACATTGTGATGTCACACTGTGGTAAACATTTGTATCTGACTGCCTCCACAACAACACAACAACACCTAGTTTATCTTATCACTTCCATAGCCCGTTCAGTAGTGGTGAGCAGTGAGATGGCAAGGAGAGTGCATGTCAGTCAAGAGCAGAGAGCCAATCATAATAGGGGGTGTGTACTGTCAAGTCTTAAAGGAGAAGCAGCACAAAACCAAAATGAGGGTGGAAAAGGATTATGTTTTAAAAATATATGACAAAATAACTTTACTAATATTATAAGTTCACCTCAAGGAACATGAATAATAAGAAAAGGCATGTCATGACCCTTTAAAGTAAAATATCAGGTAATCTACACTTTTAGAAAAATAAAACATGTAATTGGGATTCTATGTAGAAGACCTCTTTATAAATAAAAACAAATAACAAAAAGTGTTTTTTTAGGCTAAACAATAAATTAAGTTAAATAATACATTATTATGGCTACTTCAATTTCTAAAAGTGAGAAAGCATCTTTAAGCAATGTTTACTTAAATGTTGGAGCAATAAAACAAAAACAGAATTCATAAATGTTATGGTCAATTGTGATGGTTTCATAGAATCTATTCACCTAGTTACAAAGAATGAAGTGAGACATAGAACACAGGCTCTAGATAGATGAGGTTTTATAGGTTCTATAGTATTAAAAAGTTCTAGAAAGTATTCTTTCAATATTAAACTTCTGTTTAATTTTAGATTATTAAAATGTCTCTCACATCTTCCAGGGAAGTTTAGACAACATCAGCATCATCATCATCTGCTTCGATGGCGCCCCCAAGGTTAAACCGGAGGCACTGCAACATGAGACAGAGCTGGAGCAAATCATTGAGCAAAAAGTGGAAGGTAAACGGACCTTTTCATTCAGTATAAAAAGTTGCAGATTCTATAAAGAGGCCTGATTAGATGCAGTAGTCCTCCTAGCAGATGCGTGTAATATAAAGTCTCCAAAATGTTAAGAGTTTCTCTGTATAATCATATCTTTTCCTTTAACATTACTCAGAGATCATTCAAATTATCAGAGCTAAAGATAAGGAACCTGACCTGCTTTATGTGATGAAATTTCTGGCATCTGAGAACATTCCGGGCCTTCCACCAGGTGGTGGCATTTCATGCAAGTGAGTGGTACTGAAAGTGAGAAGTACCTGCTTTTTTTGGTCCTTTACAGTCTCTGAAAACATGATAGATTTTATGACTAATTAATGATGTAGTTAAGGGGGCAAGAAAGAAAGAAAGAAAGAGAGAAAGGACAGCAAGTGACCATATTCAGGGTAGATACACTATATGTGTGTTATACTGTTGTGTACCTTTGTGCTGATCATTTAGCCAACAATACAAAAAATCAATTTTTCCAAAAACATTTCCAGTGGACAAAACGCTTGCAGATTTCTAACTCTTTTCTTTCTTTTATAGGAGAGATTGCATAATTGCCGCATATCAAAAATATGCAGCAGTCTTTAGATCTACTGAGCAGATGGTAAGTGTTGAAACTTTGAAATCTTATTTCACATGTAAAATCTTTCTTGAATTAAAATTTGAATTATTCCTTCCACACAATGTAACAATTTAATTAAATCACATGCAGTTATTTGGTGTCAAAGTCATGAAAAGTAATTTATTACATATACATTTAATCTTTCAAAACATCAGTAAAACTAGTGATATAGTCATATTTTGATTTGAATTCTCATATATACTTTTATATTAGGAAACTGGCGGCTCGGAGGATTCCAACTAGTGGCGGTTAACCTGGAAATGGAATCAAGCCTTGTATCTCTGTAAACATAATAATCAGAGGAGAATAATGAGAGGGACATTTTCTGTGCCACCTGCTTTAAAGAGGTCAAACTGTTTAGCCAAACTGTACAATGTTGTTTATTGTAAACATAAAGAGATGGTGAAATTATCAAAGACTTTCATGAAGGCAAAGCATTCTCCAGTAGACACTGTGTTAAAGAAATTGTACTTCTTTTGGAATGCATTCACTTTATTTAAATAACTTCACTTTACTAACATTTCATTTTTCTAAATCTTCTGCAATGAATGCTTTTACATAATATTGTGGTTCTGGATTGTTTTACAGTTAACCAGGTTAACTAAAAGTTTAGCATTATTTGACAAGATTTTTATGACCCATTTTTATGATTTATGACACAAATGTCTTTAAAGGAATATTCCGGGTTCAATACTAGTTGAGTCAGTCGACAGCATTTGTGGCATAATGTTGATTACCACAAAAAAAAAATTGACTCGTTCCTACTATTCTTTAAAAAAAGCACAAATCTGGATTTCAGAGGGGCACTTATAATGGAAGTGAATGGGGCAAATTTTTGGAGGGTTTGAACAGAAATGTGAAGCATATAATTTTATAAAAGCAGTTGCATTAATTCTTCGGTTAAAATTTGTGTATTATTTGAGCTGTAAATTTGTTAAAAATCATAATTTTCACAGTCGTTTTAGGGTTTGTTTTGACATTACATCATGGTAACAAAGTTGTAAAATTGTTTATAACTTTACACAGAAAAGGTTAGTAAGTGATTTTATCACAGTAAAATCATTTTTACACACATATTATTTATGTCTTGTAGCTATAATTTTGAAACAGTAAGTATTTTATTGTTACATAATTGCCCTTCCATTGTAAGTACCTCACTGGAACCAAGATTTTATTTATTTATTTATTTTTAAGAAAAGGAGGGATGAGTCAAAATATATATATATATATATATATATATATATATATATATATATATATATATATATATATATATATATATATATATATTTATTAATTTTTTTTTAAATTTTTTTTGTGGTAATTAATATTATATTATTATAATATTATTACAAATGCTTTCGATTGAGCTCAACTTGTATTGAACCTGGAGCATTTCTTTAAGACAGGCCATTTCAGTATAGTCAATAATATATTTATAAGTATAATATATATAATATAATCATTATAATTTTAATTATATAGTCCTTGTATTTGTTGATTTATGTTTAGCTCTCTGTTTGTCTCTGTCTCATATTTATTTTTTCTCCTCCTTTGCAATGTGTATTTGATGCAGTTTTTTTTTTTAAATACATTTTAAATGATAATGTTTTTGACTTGAGTACACCTATAAAGATGTGTTTGAAAGGTCTAATTTTGTATAAGAGCATTTTCTCTTTTTCTCTCTATGTCTGTTTGGAAGTGTATATTATTGTTATGAGATCCCTGAAGTCCCAGGATGAAGGAGAAGGGTCTGTGTTGTGCAAGACTACTACAAATCATGCCCACTACAAGTTACACCATATTCAAATAACCGGAGAAATACTGATGTTTTGCAACAGTTGGATGTCACATTTATACACTGTGAGTGTTGTGTTTATTAGCAGTGCTGCAGCAAACCTACAGCTACATCTTCCCCCGCCCCTTTACCTAACCTTAACCACAATTATTAATTATTAAAAAACGAAAAGTTTGTAAAATGAATAAACAGACCGGAACTTAAAGGTTCTTATGAATACAATTATACCGCCGTGTCACTAGGTAGCAACAGTGACCATAAATGTGATGAAAATGAAGAGGAGAAGAAGCTAGCAGCATGCTAAGCTAATAGGCTAACCTATTGCTTGTGAGCTAACTGGAGAAACAGAACAGATAAATGTTTAATTTCACTTTTATATCTTCGGTTTAATAATATAATATGTGACATAATTTAGTTATTGTTTGCTATAGCCCATTTACACAGTTAAGACAACATGAATCACACAGTGATTAGATCACTTTACTATCCAAGGGGGCATTCCTTGAAATGGGCATGTTGTGTTAGTTTCTTGTCGACTTGCAAGATGCAGCAGCGCTGAAAAAGAGAATTGTGACACTTTTTGAACTCGCCACCACTGGTTCATGTAGATCTCAATATTTCCAAACAAATCCATGCTGTCAACCTGTTTGAATGGGTTTAAGCGGTACAGACAGCAGTAGCGACTATATTTGCAGCAATTTTCGGTAAATATTAAAGCAAAATGTGTATTATTTACTACAATGACTACATTTATAATAGCATTTCTTCTGGGGGGTGATGGAGAGACGGCATTAATCCGTATTTCTGTGTTTATTTTTGGAGGGAAGGGTGATTGCTCCCATAACGTTGAATACAATTATACTATATATGTATTAATATATTTCTCGTGCGTCTATGATCATAATTACTCACATCCTAATGTTATCTTATGTTAAGACATTCACATAAGCATGCACAACAAGTGGATATCAATGAATGTAAGCAACTGCTCAATTTAACACATTAAAGAAGGCAACCAATTGAAGTATAAGTACCTCAAATGTGTACTTACAGTACTTGAGTAAATGTACTTTACATTCCACCACTGGAAGCAGACCATGTCATAGGCCCCAGAGGAGACCTGGTCTTGAGTCGAGTTAAGGCTGTTGCTGCTGGAGAGAAATGGGAGTGGTAAAGAAAGATGAAACTGTGTTAAGGTAAATACATTGAAGGGCACAGTTTAAATACACATCGAAAGCCAATATTTCCCAAAGTTTTAATGAGGTAGAGATTACAAAAGTGAGAGTACACACCCACAGTTAGGTCCATACTTATTTGAACATTGGCATGATTTCAGTCAGTACATTGAATCTGAAATTAAATAAGGACTATGGACTTCAAGTGTAAACTCTCAGCTTAAATTTGTTGGTATTTTCAGATGTATCAAGTGAACATGAAGTAATTATAGACATTTGACAGACTGCCAATTTCAGAGGTCCAAAAGTTATTGCACAAGTTCCTATAAACCTAAATAAAATTATCATGTTTTATTCACACCTCTTAAATGAGGTGATAGAGAAGATACATTTGACACAATTTGGATTTGAAGTTATCTTAAGATAATGTAAAATTAAATGTCTTCCAAAAATACTTAAGTGATGGTCCAATAAGCACACTGTAATGTTCTTTTTAGGCTGCACTCAACACAATCTTTATGTAAATGTTTCATTGGTCTAATCAAAGTTGGGCTGCAATTCCAACTCCACAGTAGAACTGCCCTATTTACATAGCTTTCTTAAAAGATTAGACAACACAAGCAGCTGGCCTAAGAGATGAAGTTTTAAATGCAAGGGAAAGTGAATATTTTCCACATGCTTTGGTTGTTTTCAGTAACAAGTCTTCGCTCCCTAGACCTGGTACCACCACAAGGCCGTGCAGTCTCGGTAGCCATTTTTCTATTTCTTCCACTGCATTAGGACTGTCCCTTGATATAGCTATTATCTAACGATATTCATGAACTAGAGCTGGCTTCATAAAATACCGCTATTCATGAGAGGTCAGCTAATGCGTTAAAATGTCACAAAATGCAGTCATTTCATCAAGTTACCAGCGAGTGTGCTTGAGAAACACTGAAATGAATGGGGTTCAGTGCTGAAACTATTCTGGGTTTGGAACTATTGGTTGCCCCACGACACACGTGTTGTGTTTCCATGTTTCATGGGGACTTTCCATAGACATAATGGTTTTTATACTGTACAAACTTTATATTCTATCCCCTAAACCTAACCCTCACAGAAAACATTCTGCATTTTTACATTTTCAAAAAACATAATTTAGTATGATTTATAAGCTGTTTTCCTCATGGGGACCGACAAAATGTCCCCACAACGTCCAAAACACGCACACACACACACACACACACACACACACACACACACAAACAACAGGTAATTTCAAGGTTCTGCTAATGGCAAAATCCAATGTACAACAAGTTCTGTAGAATTTGTTAGTAAAGTGTTGTGTCACAGCACGTCTATAATAATCACTCAAACCCTATCTTTGGTCATCCTGACATACTTTTACTTTAGAAGAGGGTTAAAAACAGAAAGTACAGGAGCATTTGGAGCTCACAGAAGATCAGTGGAACCTGCTCTTTGTTGCGACTGTTTTAACTATACCAATGGAGCGTTTGTTCTAACAATGAACTGAAAACTGAAACAAAAGCAACCATCATAATCAGAAAGATCTTCTTTCGTTTTCAAACATTCCTAACAGGTAAGGTGCACCTTATGGACAAGGATTAGTCTTTCTACAGCAATTTATGTTAAAATGTCATGCCTAGTGTACTGTTGGGGAAACGTTTATTTTTGGTTGTATATATTTTTTATTACAACCAATGATTTTCTGAGCTCTCTGTAACATATTACTGTATTTGCAATTCCGTTTGTTGTCACAAATGAAATGACACATTTCTGCTGATTCCATTAGTAAAGCCAAGCATGATAGCGTATATCTTTCGTTCAGAAGTGTCTGAGAGGCTGCCATACTTGAAGTCACTGGGGGTTGGAGCTGTGATCTTGGAGGGGATGTTCCCCTTCTAACCTGAAAGAGATTGACCAACGACTGGGCACTCTTCCACAATTCAGGCAACTAATCATAGAAAGCCTTAAAGCAGGTAGATTTGCATGGTGAATTGTCTTGACTATTGCACTTGCTCTTATTTTCGTATTTAGCATTTCTGCCATTCACTATCTGATAACATTTAAACGTTTTGTAAAATGACAGCATCTCACTGCATTGGTTCATGATTGTACTACCCTTGAAATTCACTAGATGGCGCTGTTTAGCAATATTCTTTCAGCGTGGAACGTCACGCCCAGAACCATAAGTACAAATAAATATTTGGAGACTCAAGCCAGACTGTAGAAGCATATGAATGTCATTGGCTTAAATAACAAAATATCAAACCAAGTGGCATTTGAAAACAAATAATGAAATAATGACTTTACTGACTGATGGAAAACGTCTATCTCTACCACATAATTGTCCAATTTACTTCTTAAATCTATAATGAAGTGTCTATTTTAGTAGTAATAGTTTAACTTGGCAATTTAACACCATTTAATGCAATGCTAATTGATCCGACTATCTGATTTGGTTCAGGTGTATAAATAATTCTGGATCTTTGTGCATTTGAACTGTCTGAGCATCAGCTGAGTAATGACACTGAGCTTTGGTCCAGTACATCATTGCATGTGCAGGTAATGTATGTTCAGTCCCTCAACACTATTTAAAACAAAATGTTACACTTGCAAAAAGTACCATGGTATTACCATCTGATATCACTGTACCATGGCACCACCATAGTACTTTTTGTAAGGATAAAACAGTTGTTCACCCAGTGCTTCCACTGGATTAACAATTGATTTGTGTGGTCAAAATGAATGATTTATGTCACTATTTCTGCTTAACTTTGGTTTATTATCGTGCATATGGTAGTATTTTCCTCTCATGCACTCGTTGAGGTTCTGGCTGGAGCATGGTGTTTCAGGGTTTGGAATCTGTGACACAGACGCAGCCTTCTCCGCAAAGGTCAAATCTTCTGAAAACAGACTGATGTGTTCTGGTTGTATGGAAAGTGTGTGGGCATTTGGAGGAATGATTTGGAGAAGGTTGTATATTTTATTTACATCTTTGTTTGGAGCAACTGCCCAGTACTGGGATAGAAATGGATGTGTATTTATGGTTTGTAGACACTAATGGAGTGGAGTGTGTTGATGCAAGAGTTCGGTTCTCTGGATGACGAAAGGTATTCTGAAGTTGTTCAACTGAACTTGTACTGGCAATTGCAGTACTTGTCTATACATTCATTGTGAGCCTATAAAGAACTGTGTTGCATTGAAGTTAGTGTAATATGCCTATTAATAAACATGTTACAAACAATGAGCTTTAAGTAAGTCATGGCTGCATAAAAACTTTTTTCCCTCTCATTTTTTAAGAATTTTGATAGTGAGCAAACAGGAAATTCTCTTCCAGCACTTAACACATACAACCTTGTTGTTAATGGCTCACTGGTGGAGCTGGTTACAAAGCCACTTATTTCTCCTTCACATCATCCATTGTCAGTCCCTGAAGTGGCTGAAGCAATGGAGACCTGTCTGCAGGTGCCACAGGGAGACTGGCCGAGCTGGATTGTTAGTGGATGTTTCTTAGGACTGACAGTACCAATTGATTAAAAGAGAAGAAAACTCTTGTAACACAATATGTCTATGTGCTGTGTATGCCATGTATCATATGTTTGCACAAATCACAGGTAGGTGGAGGTGTACCGTGGAAGCTGCAGAGAGCCATACTTGTCCTAATGATGACTCTACCTGGAACACTCATAATTAAATATGGAGATGAGGTTCAGGTGAGTTGGGGGAAACCCTCTTCAACTTGACATTGCTCTGGTCACTGTTTGAAGTCACAATGATCTGTTGTGTTTAGGATGGTTCTTTGGACATGTCTGAGCACGTATACAGAGATAACAATCAACAGTTGAGCAGGTTTTGTTGGTGTTACTCAGAATCTGAAAGGGACAGCTTACCTAAAAATGAAAATTCTGTCATGCCAAACCCATTTGAGATGTTTTAAAGAATGTTGTGATCCCTGATTTCCAAGCGATGACTCATTTTAAAAGTAAAAAAAACACCAAATGTATCATTAAAGTAATCCATGCAATTTATGTGTCATATTCCATGTCTTCTGAAGACATACTGTTTTGGTGAAAAATTTTTTTTGATGTGAAATGTAATTTTGTAAATGTGTAAATAATATATAACTTATTTCACAACATATGTGTCCTGTACACTTTCATAAGAGCAACAGAGAAGTTCGTTCACAAAGGCTCTGTGATCACCCTAGAACTCGGATTCAAGTAAATTAACAGAACAAGTTCTCACATTAACAGAGCAAGTTCTCACATACTATAAACAGCACAAGTTTCACGTGAACAGCGCAAGTTCTCGCATGAATAGCATAAGTTCAACAACTTGTCTTGTGTGTGAATGGGTGAATGAGACGCAGTGTAAAGCGCTTTGAATACCGCTAAGTTTAAAAAGGCGCTATATCAGTGCAGACCATTTACCATAATCAATAATTGTCTGATAAACATGACAATTTTAGTCTTCAATTCTCTCCACTGGAGCTCCGGCCGACAAGCTCCACCCATCTCCACCAGGTGGCGACCTGTTATGAGTAGGAGAGAGAAGATTGATCAACCAAAAGAAAGAAACAGACATAGGAAAGCAGGGAAAGGAAACATAGGAACGGAACAAAAGGAAATAAAAGAAAACCCCATCCCCGTGATATGTCCTTGTATACTATGTGCCATTTATAATAATGTTTACGTTTTAATAATGAACCCAATGAAATATCCATATGACCCATTGTGTGAATTGCCTCTTATTGGGCTGCTTTAATGGCTGGTCATCCTTTGCTGCACTTTAAGTTTCTTAACCATCTTGAAAAATACATAATTTCTCTCTTCCACCAAATCATCATTCCACCACTCTGGTTCTTACTGTAACGGCATGTGGGTCATGAATTCCACCTAATTGGAGAGGATAGAGGATTTCAATCATGTTCCTCCACACAACAGTCTTTGGTAGAATCTATAGAATCTACAGCCCAATATCCATTTCTTCCTAGTCTGATTACAGATTCTCGTTGTCTAACACCCATTGATTGGAATCGTCTAACTGTCATTATGTTACACCTTCCATATTGTGGCCATAACACTACTAAGGATATTATTTCAGATCCTGACAAATCATTTTCATTGATGGCTATTTCAATTAACGGAGCATGTCTGTTAGAAGTTATTTTAAATTGATCCCCTTAAAAATTGAAATATTGGGATAAGGATTCTGCTATTCGGTCAGGAATTTGACCCATACGTATAACCTGAATATCCTCCACCATTTGGGCTGTTTTGGGCATGCTGTATGGTGCATCTAAAAATTGGATGATTGTCTCAGAACATTAGCCAATTCCTTTGCTGCATTATTAAGGTGCTGACCTACTGCAATAATATATAAAGCCCCATGAGTAACCTCAGTTAGTCCTTCTCCACCAGTTTTCCCCACCCACTGAGTGTACTCAATTTACTGAATCAAATATTCTGGTATATCCCCCCCATAAACTACGTGATTTAAGATTTTTTATATTCTGATGATTTTTAGAAATATAATATTCTAACTCGTTTGATAAACCATTTCCTTATTTGTGAGAAATTTCCACATGAAGCAAAATGTTTTGCAATTTATAATCAGTGTTTATCCACTGCACTGTTAAGCTAAGCATACTAGTTGGACTTACGTCTGAGCTCCAGATGTCTGTGTTCATGAGCTCATGAACGTGTTTTGCATCACAGTCAAACATTTTAGGTAGACAGGTTTCTGCAAAATAACGTCTGCTTGGCAGTGTGTAACACGACTCAATATGTTGTATGAGCCTACGAAATCCAATGTCCTCCACAACAGAGAATGGCTGGTCATCTGAGGCAATGAATTCCATTATTTTCTCTGTAATGCCACGGGCTTTGGCACAATTATTTGCAAATTTCTTAGCCTTTTCAAAGAGTGTGGCGACCAATGGTGTTGGTGTGCTAGTTGGGGTACTTTTAAGCATTGTTGTTTTGCTGTACTCTGCATATTGAATTGGATGTCGTGTTTTCAGGTGGTGTATCAAACCTGTCTTGCAAAAGTGCTTCAGCACCGTACCCCCACTTGAAATTTCTGCTGAACAAACACTGCAGATCGCAAATTTGACATCCTTATTAGAAACTTTGAAGAATTTCCACACTGCTGACATGATCGGCCTTTGCTCTGTAGTGCCGTGACAATGGCTAGATAGATCAGGAGTGAAATCTGGGATCTGAGGGGTGGGATGGGGAAGTATAAAACAAAAAACAAAAATGCAATTTTTGGTGACCAAAATTTCGGTGCATGCCTAGTAAAAAAGCTTAAATTTCCTGTTGTTTCTCACCAAAATTGATTATATGCCTTCAGAAGACTTGGAATATAATGCATACTGTAAGTCTGACTACTTTTATGATAATTTTGTATGTGCTGTTGATGTGACAACTTCTGCTTTTTATGTGAGAACTTGTTCTGCTCGTGTGACTACTTGTGCTGTTTTGCATTTGCAAGGTTTACATGTGAGACATTGTGAGAAAGCTTCTCTCATGCACTTTTGAACATGTATAGTCTGTGGTTGAAGTCAAGATTTTAAATAGCTTAAAATTCCTGTTGTTTCTCACCAAAATGTATTGTATGCCATCAGAAGTCTTGGAATATAATGCATAAGTATCATTACTTTTATGACACATTTGTGTGTTTGTTTAAGCTCGAGAGTGAGTCATTATCAGCTGACTATTGATAATTATCACATTATCAACTATTCCATGTAGCATTCATTTTCATTCACATTTTTGTCTCCATTTGAATGATTCTCTGGGTCCGGGTCAGTTGAAGCGACCTCTGACTCTTTTTCGTTCTCTGAGTCATTCGTGTGCTCGTGAAGAGGCTCTGTACTTTGGCAGTTTCTCCTTCCTCCTCCTCAATTCCACAGCCACACCTCCTTTAGCTTTTCTGTGCTCATGGGGCTGTGTTCACTTCCTGGTGTTGTTTAACTTGGGTTCTAAACCTCACACTCCAGACGCGAATTGGGCTCCCAGGCTACCTGAAAGTGGTATGTTTGTAACCAGCTCGGGTCTTGACCGACTAGGCCCCATGTCTCTTCGGTCAATAAAATTATGACCACACGAGGCCATTGACATAAAGCTGTTTGGTAACAACTCAGACATGTCCTGAGTTGTTACCATAAAAGGCTAAAAAAGTTTGATTTTAAGGCCTGATGTATCCCATGACTAGGCTCAGACTGAAACTGCTAACCTTTTTCACATTTTCTGTGCTGCTGTGCTGATTTTTGGAAATCTGCAGAATGAATTCAGACATGGTTCAAATATGTTAAATTGAGCTAATTTAAGAATAGGGTAGACTGCATGCAATTGTGTTTTTTTCAGTCACACTCAAGCTAAACTGATTACACTTTTTAGCAAATGCTAAGTTCTCTCTCTGATTGAGGAAAATAAGCATGATCATTTCACTTTCAGAGATATGTTCAACAAAAACTGATTTTGAGGCATAGATATAGTCACTTAAGGGGCTCTGTACATAGAAGGAATTTATTTATTTATTTTTATATGTTTGGTATTTTTTTCTGCTGTCTCTTTAAATTCAAACATGATCCATTTGATCTAGGGTGTTGGTTAAATGTCAACATGAATAACAGAAAATAAAAAGATTGAACCTATTTTTAAAAATGTGAAAATAGGTCCCATTTAGATTTTGCTTTAAATTATTCCTGACAAATAAAGAATTTGTACCACATAAAGCCAAAAATGATTCAATACTATTTCAAAGCTTTTAAGTAATTAAATTGTTACTGCGGGCTGTGCTCTTATGAGATATAGTAGATTAATACTGCAGGCGCAAGATTCCGTGTTGACCTGCCCATGACTTGAATACTGGAAAGAATGTTTTAGATAAAGTAAAATGTGTGTTGTACTTTATATTTCAAAGCCAAAATAGAAAAAAACAAACCAAAAAAACAATACAATACAATTCAAAAATAACTGAGCCAACTGAGACTGCCATGTCTTTTTTACAACCCTCAAACCGCATGGACCATGTTAAAGGCTTCACAATGCTGATGACACATATGGTTCTGGTTCCGTGTTGCTGTCATGGTTTGGTATCTTTGTTCATAGGGCAGGCCCGTCTCTCAATATTTTGCCACCCCACATATAGTTTATATGCAAATAGCCAAAATGCTACATCCATTTGGTATTGGTTAAAGGAAATGTTGCACAGTTTTGAGCAAAGGATATGAATTTAGATATGGCAAAAACCTAAGATATTGACCACAAATTCAATTGCTGGGATCCCTATTTCTTCCCATTTGAAAATGCACTCCATTAATATCTAAATTAAATATGGGGAAGGAATCCTACATTTAAAGGTTGACTCTGCTCTAAAGGTTGAGTTGACTCTGCTCTAAAGGATGAGTTCATGTCCACAAATATCTTGATGGCATTTAAAGAGTTAGTTCACCAAAAAATAAAAAATTCTGTCATCTACTCAGGTCACTCCTAACCTGTAGCAGTTTTTTCTCTTTCATGGGACACATTCGGATTTATGGTACAAAATTTGAAATTTTTGGAACTTCACAGTCAGGGTCACCATTCTTTCTCATTCTGCTATATAACTCCTTTGTGTTCCGCAGAAGAAAAAAAAACATACAGCTTTGGAGGGACATGAATGTGAGTTGATGATGACTTATCATTTTCTGAAAGCTATTTATATTATTTTAAAGGATACAGTGGCAGGAAAAAGTATGTGAACCTTTTGGAATTAGCTGTAAAATGTGATCTCATCTTCATTAAAGTCACAAATATAGACAAACACAATGTGCTTAAGCTAACAACACACAAATAATTATAATCTTTAATTTCTTTATTGAACACATCCCATTAAACATTCACAGTTCTGTGGAAAAATAAGTGAACCCTTGGATTTAATAATCTAGACCCTCCTTTGGCAGTAATAACCTCAACCAAGCATTTCCAGTAGCTGCTGATTAGACCTGCACTACATTCAGAAGGAATTTGGGACCATTCTTCCTTACAGAACTGCTCCAGCTCAGCCATATTCTTAGGATGTCTGGTGTGAATGGCTCTTCTGAGGTCATGCCACAAGGGTGCTCCAAAAGTTGATTTTCTTTTTTTTTTTTTAAGCCATCCTGTAGTGTATTTATTCAGTGTTTAGAGTCATTGTCCTGCTGCATCACTCAACTTCAACTGAGCTTCTGCTAATGCACAGTCACCCTGACATCATCCTGAAGGATATCTTGATAAACTTGGGAATTCATTTTTTCCCTTGATTATGACAAGCAATCCAGGCCCCAAAGCAGCAAAGGAGCCACAGATCCCGATGCTCCCTCCACCATTGGGATGTTGTTTTCATGTTCATAATCGGTGCCCTTTTTATGCCATACGCATTGCTGCATGTTCTTTTCAAACAATTCAACCTTAGTTTCATTAGTCCACAAAACATTTTCCCAGTAGCGTTGTGGAGTGTCAGGGTGGTCTTTTCAGGCACGCATTTTGTTGGAAAGCAGCGGCTTCCTTCGTGGTGTTCTGCCATGGACACCATGCCAGTTTAATATTTTCCGTATAGTAGACTCGTGAACAGAGATGTTAACCAGTTCCAATGATTCCTTCAATCTTTAGCTGTCACTCTAGGGTTCTTTTTTTAACTCATTGAGCATTCTGTGGTGTCCTTTGAGCCACTTTGGCTGAATGGCCACTTCTAGGGAGAGTAGCCACAGTACTAAATCGTCTCCATTTATAGACAATTTGTGTACAGATGCATATCTAAGGTCTTCGAGATAACTTTATAACCCTTTCCAGCTTTATGGTCCACATCAGAAGATGCTTCATGTGAATAACAAACTCAAAATGTTTGAGTGCTTTTTATAAGTTAACGTAGCTATAACCCACACCTCCAATCATGTTTCATTAATTGGATGCCAGATTTGCCAACTCCTGACCCTTATTAGCTTTTATTGACGTCATTAGACTAGGGTTCACATACTTTTTCCAAGCTACACTGTGAATGTTTTAATTATGTATTAAATATGCACATATACAATAATTTGTCTGTTATTAGTTAAAACAGATTGTGTTTGTTCATTATTGTAACTTAGATGAAGATCAAACAAGATTTTAAGTCAAATTTATACATGAATGCAGGTAATTCTAAAGGTTTCACATACATATTCTTGCCACTGCATATATATATATGGCAAGTTAATTAAAAGTTTAATGTCTACACCCTTACACTAACTGAAGACACAAAAGAAAAGAGGCGAGTATTTTCTGTTAGTTGATTGTGAGTGCAAATTATAACCATTTTGCATGAATAACCATTGTTACATCTTCATTTACAAAGACGCAACAAGAAAGACGGGGAGATGAGTTCCAATTCAAAAACAGAGATATTTAATAGACAGCACACACGCTTAAACCATAGTAAACAAAAACAAGACATGTGTTGAATGGAGCCCAGAGGGGAATGAGACTCAGTCAACCACTCGAAAGGATATGGTGCTTTATGATGTCCATGCGACCGGGGAGAGGTGAAACATCTCCACAAATTCCGATTGCAACTTGGCCATGACTGTGAGCTGCGACTGTGAGGTCTCCACATGGGACTGGGTTGAATGAACTTGGTTTGAGAGTCACCTCGGGCCTGAGCTCCACCCTCTCAGGGACTACCATTACTGTGGTCACAGGGGCTGCCTACCTCCATGATTTTAGGGGGTTGAGGTTGTTATGCTGGGGAGATAGAGAGAAGAGAGAGAAGGAAGAGTCTATGGATCGCTGCCTCCTGGAAACACCGCCATGTAGACCTCGGCCAGCTGAACCGCTTCCTCCAGCAACGCTTGGCGGTGGCACTGAACCCACTCTACCATTCCCAGAGGAAGCTGGGAGATGAATTGCTCCAGTGTCACCAGGTTTACAATATCCACAGCGCCAAGTGTTCCCTCAGCCAGCAACCATTTCCGGCAGGCATCCCAGAGCTGTTGTATAAAAGCGAACAGGCGGCAGTGTTTCCCAAACTTCAGGGACCTGAATTGCTGGTGGCTCTGTTCATGACTATGGCAAACCCGTTGCATGATGGCCTTTTTAAGATGTTAATAATCAAGGAATCTGGACACTAGTTGTGCTTCTCCGGAGAGTAACAGGCAGGCCGCTCACTGGTTGGGTGGCCGCTTCCACACCTCAGTGGTCTTCTCAAAAAGGTCAAGTTGAGCCTCAGGGTCATCACTTGGCCCCATTTTGAAGAGGGTCACCAGTGCTGAGGTCTCCAGGGTCACAGAGGCAGCATCCTCTCTGTCAATCAGGCTCTGGAATACCTGACAGGTTTATCCAGAAGAATTCACCTTGAGGTGTCCATTTTCTTATTAAAACCACATCTTGAATGATATAACCTTGAGCAACACTATCATCATTACCTACAAACCCAAAAGTTTGCTTAAGGAGGGATTAGCTTTCTGTTCCCTCACCAAATCCTTACAGGAAATTGATAATGATAAGTTAGGCCAAGGAGCAGCTACTTTCTTTCTCAAACCTGATTTTAAGTCAACACATTTTGGCTCTGCAGTGGCACGCTTATTAAAAGGAGTCACCGCACAATCTGTGAAAACTTCGGGAAACCTTTTGTTATATTCATCAGTTTGTTCAACAACAACTGGCAAGGAAGAAACAATCAGGGGTGATGACACATCACTCCAAACTTGGCCACCAGCCAAGTTGTTCCCCAAAATCACGGAAACTCCTACTGGGAGTACAGGTCTCACCCCTAATTCCACTTCCCCTTGCACCAAATCAGGAAAAAATTATGAGTTTGTGCAATGGTATGGACAACGTATTCAGTATAATCCAGTGTGTCACCTGTAAATTACTCAGATGAAAAAGGTAACAGACTCCAAAATAAAGGACTTGGACACACACAAAAAAATACCTGGAGATACAGAAATACTCAAACCAGCCCATCTGGCACCAACAATCATGCCATCATCCAAATCACTGATATCACATTTTTTCCCATTCTGATGGTTGATGTGACCATTAACTGAAGTTCCTGACCCATAACTGCATGATTTTATGCACTGCACTGTTGACACACGATTGGCTGATTAGATAATCGCATGGATGATTGTTTGTGCCAGACAGGCTGGTTTGAGTATTTCTGTAACTGCTGATCTCCTGGGATTTTCACACACAACAGTTTCTATAGTGTACTCAGAATATTGCCAAAAATCAAAAACATCCAGTAAGTGGCAGTTCTGTGGACAGAAATGGCCAGACTGGTTCGAACTGACAAAGTACACGGTAACTCAGATAACCACACTGTACAATTGTGATTAGAAGAATACCATTGCAGAATACTATTCTGAGATGTGTGTTGGCGCTGTTTTGGCAGCACGAGGGGGACCTACACAATATTAGGCAGGTGGTTTTAATGTGGCTGATGACTACTATAATACAGTAACTTTCAGTCTGTAGTCTCAAACGTTTTGTGTCATAAATAAGTATCCTGAAGCAGAACATTCTGGTTTCAGCACTTCAATGTTTTTATGTATTATTAATCAAAATTTTTCCAAATAAAAAAGTCAAAGTCGAGTCAAAAAAGCAAGGGCAGTTGGCCGGCTTTTTATTAAGGTTCCTCAGACTTGACAGGTTTACCATACATGGAATTAATCAAATGTTTATAAATCAAATTTTGTGGTGTTTGGCCTTTCTTTCATGAGAACAACACCAAATCCATCATTTCTCATCTGCAGATGATTACAAACACAATTCAATATATTCATGTCATTGAGGACAAAGGGAAATAAATACATTTCTCAATAGATTATACTGTCTGATAGATAATGAAAACCTTTCCTTTTATTGCAAATTGTAAAGTCATGCACCAATAAAATTCTACATTGCTCCAATACATATTCAGATTTAAGCTCAATTCAAAATTTAAGCAGTTAATGTAAGCAAACTGCTGTCTTCTAACTGCACTTTTGTTCCTTTTCAAGTTTGTTCTATTTCAAGCAAAAACTTTAAACTGCAGGATTGTGTGACAGGACCGCAGTTAGTTATTTCACTGTAAATTACAGGATGTGGTTTGACTGTGAAAAGAAACTAATGCAGAAATTACTATAAATACATCTCTAGCATTTAACAACGCTTGAGAGAAGTTAATACCTGCTCAATCCCACTGTGCATATATATATATATATATATATATATATATATATATATATATATATATATATATATATGCAATCCTAACTGAATAGATATATTGAAGACTGAATTAATCAAATAGAAATACACACATAAAGAGAGAAAAACAGACATGACCAAATTATTAAATAATCAATTAATCAAATATTTAATTTATAATATGGTTGCTCGATTTATTTCTATGTGCCACATTGTTATCATCCACCATCCTGTATAAAATCTCTTTGAACTTCAGATCTTTGCACTTACAACAGTCTATATAGTGTACAAGACAACAAGCTTAAGCTGAATACATTTTCATCATTTACAACACAATAGAATAAGTGAATAGAAATAGTCCTGCAGCAATCTTAACTCTGTTGTATTCTGACATAAATATAGCTCAAATAACATAGAGATTTTGATAATAATAATAAAAAATTAGGAAAATTGGAGTGAATCATAATCATGCATAATTTTATATTACTATTAAAATGTAATATTAAAAAATAAGAATTTCGAGAATTAATATTTATGGTTTCTGGTGAAAAACATGAATGAGTCTTTGCAGAATGTGTCCATAACACTGAGACCATAACACAAGGAATATCACGGCTTTCTTCACATAAAGGAAACCATACAAACAGTCATTGCAGATACACGTTCTTGCATGTCTAGTGGATGTTATGTATTAAGTGTTCAGTGGGAAGAGATCAGGTTTGAATTATTCCTTTACACACATTCTGCAATATCCACTTCAGACTAAATGTCTTCCAGATTTACCCTATAAATCAATATTACAGGGACATGCATGGCTGAGAGATTCCGTTTCAATCCATCATTCACAGATTGTCAGTTTTAATTGACTCAATACAAGTCCTTAAACAAAATTGTTCCAATCACTAAAATGCGCATTTGTATCCAATATTTAAAATATGCTTAAACGTGTGTATATGTAGATACATACCCAGGATTGTATCCACAACATAAAATTCTATAATTAAAATGCAAGTCTCAGAGAATTTGGGATTTCAGTGGAAGAAGTTTGAAAATTCTGAAATTCTGAAATCGGTCTGTGCTTTCTGAAATTTGAACCACTGCCCTCAGTGGCCGATGATGGAAGTGTCAGTGAATACATGGGCACGTGTGAGCTGAGCTCTGTTTTCAGGTGAAATGTCTACAGGGTGGTGACTGTGTCTTAATTGATGCAAATATGTCTGATGGGGATAGCGCTTGTCAGTAATTCAGCTGATTCATGGGGATGATTTCAGAAAGCAAGATGTTGACTGTGCGCCACCAAGAGTTTTGACGGTGAAAAAAATCTTAGTTAACCGCTTTCACAATTATTTGCACATTTGCTTATTATGCAAAAGCACTGATGCAAAAAATGCATATCACATAACAATTAAGGGAAGCCCTATAATAAGAAAACTGTTAAATACTCTCATACATACACAAAAAATAGGTAGGTAATAAGAGACGCTCCAATCTAGGACACAACACTGCTTATGCGCATTCCGAGCTCAGTGATGTGCTAATGTAACGAGAGTGCTTCAATAGTGTAAATGTAAGATTATTATGAGTGCGCAACATGTAGTTCTTGGCATTAAACAGGTTTTTCTTCTGAATCAGTTCAGAAGAAAAGCAACACATTGTCTGTCAGACACCCCCAACATACAGAATCAGCAACAGACTCTAAATACGGTACAAATCACCTGTGGACTATGCATAATAACAGGATCATTGCTAACAGGAGGCAATTAAAAGCCTGATAATGACTAAAATTAACATTTATTGTTGAATGCGGTGAAGTTGTACAGAAGCAATGCTTTAAATAATGACGATGAATTATGACGCAACTTTTGACGCAAAAGTTTACTTGCTGATAGTAACTACACACAATGCACCATAAGCTGTCAACACGCTTAAACATGACAAAAAGTCTTTAATTCACCACAGCTAAAATATTAAACGTATTAGTTTGTTGTTGGACGACTAGTGGACCATCCTGTCCAATTTGTAGAAAGTGTGTGTTTCTAGGACTTCTGTCTGCTTGTTTTACATCTGTTGTCTTCATTTAAATGCTGGCAAACAGCCAATCTAAGTCGCTTTTTTGATGGATATGAATCTGGTAGATCATAATCCTGATCATATATAAACATAAAGTTATATATTGGAATTTGTGTGTTTAAGCTTCAGTTTCATGTGAATTGAAAGTTCATGTTCAGTTAGTAACACCTGGCCATTCAAGCACCGTGACCACCGTCCGTAACCATAGCAACAGCTCCAGCACACATATGCCCAAGAGTTTTCCCATAGGCTTACAAAATGTTACAAAAATGTTTTTTATATTATATATTTATACATTATATCCAATATTTTTGCCATGTGTATTTAAAGCATTTCACGGTTTTTAACCGTGGGTTCTAAATTCTTATAGTTAAATTAACCGTATAACGCATCATCCCTAATCCAATGCATACTCTTAAATATTTATACACTGTATCATATCAGAAATTCAGAAAAGCTATTAATGTTAAAGTTTCAGAAAAAAATGTACCCATTCAGAAAATTACAGTTCTTACCTGTGTTCATCTGAAATGCCTGTCTGTGTTCCTCACCATGAAAAACAACTGATCATTTCTATGGATGCCTTTAACATCTTCACTGACTCCACATATGACTCATGTGATATATTTCATGTTTTCTAAATTAATACAAAAGTTTTGTGTGGGTCACAGACCTACAGACTGAAATTGCACATTGTCAGCCACTGACTGTCTTGTGAGTTTTATTCCTGCAGGGTGCGCTTGACAAATCACCCCCTTCATAGCACTGGAGGGGACGTGTGCCCCGTCTCCCCCAATTCTATGCCAGTGCTAATGGGCATTTTTGACAAAAACAAAATTCTGAAAGAGAATAGGGCAAACAATGGCATTAACTAGTAAACTCATATTCGGACTTCAGGTTCACATGCAAACATTTGTAACCAGTGCATAGGGTTTGGCTGGCTAGGAAGAAAAATATATAATAAACTGCAGAAGATGTGTAAAGTTAAATATTTGTGGTTGCATGGGTGTAGCTCAGCACAAACTGAATTTGCCAAATGGTTCCTGAAATCAGAGACAACACTATTAAAACTCTGTAAGTTTTAATAAAAGTTATTTGCTTAAGTTATTTGAACAAATTAACATAATTGCTATTGCCCCAGCATTATTACAATTCAGAGATGCATAGTATCATAATTATTATCTAGAAAACATTTTTGGGTCTTTATTTTGAATTTCTGTTTATTAACGTTAGTGGCACAGAAGGAATATGATATTCCCTGCAATATTTAAAGCTAAAGTGTGTACATTTGTTCAAGTTTAAATATTTTATCCAATCCCAGCCTAACATGGATAGACACAGGTAAGTTAAGCCATTTTAAGTTGATTTTCCAGAAAAATGTAAATACTGTGGCATTATTAAAAAAAACTGTTTGTTTGTAAATCCTGACCATTCCAACATAGAAGACAATGCCAAATGGTGGGAGTGCTTGGGAAACCTATTTGAAAACAATCAAATAACTTTTGCAGTTCCATTTGGTGGCACTAGTGGCTTAGAAATTACACATTTTAAAGTTTCTCAGGATTCTCCTACAAAACAACCAACTGCAGTGTTTCTGTTTATGATATATTATATATATGTCACAAGTGCGGGAAACAGGACCCAAGATTAGAGGTAACAGTTAAATCAGGATTTACAAACAACTCAAAAGTTCTTCTTCAAATAACACAGAGTCAAGCCCAGGAAATGTCTCCCCTAAGATGTGAGCGGAGAACCAAGTAATCCTCCTCCACAGAGATAGGGCTTCTGAACCGGCAAAGGCAGCGGCCAATGAGAGGGTAACGCACCTCTACAGACAGGCATACAAGCAAGCTCCAACTATACAAAAGAGCACAGTTAATGAGACAGCAAACGTCTAGGTTACTGGTGTAACCCCCGTTTCTTGATGAGGGAACGAGACGTTGTGTCGATTGTAGTGACACAAGGGGCTTCTTTCGGGAGCCTCGGATACCTCTGAATATGAAAAAGGCCAATGTTCAATTGGCGAACAGAATTTGCATGTCCTGCCCCCGGACATATAGGTATAAAAGGCAGGGATTGTGCATCTGTTCAGTCAGGTTCTGCACTGAGGAGCCGAGAATAAGGTTCAGCCATTATAGCGGCTTGGTACAGTGTTGTGGCAAGGGAGACACAACGTCTCGTTCCCTCCATCAGGGAAAGGGGGTTACACAAGATGTTCTAGAACAACCTAGATGTTCCCCTTCTGTCACTCACTCGACGTTGTGTCGATTGTAGTGACACAAGAGGTTCCTATTCAATACACAAACACTGGCCCGCCCATAGACGTTCCAATATCCTGGGCTGAGACCTTGGTGGCCGGAACACCATTTCGTGTCATGGTGCATTCAAAATGTAATGGAAAGGCTGCAGCGCCAGAGACCTTAACTATCAGTGACTAGGGAGAATGTCAAGTCACTATAAGTTGCTTGTCATAAGTTGCTAATTTCATCGGCGGTGAAACTCTTCCATTTTTTTGAGACACAAGCAAGAAACTTCAAGCAACTCTCAAAGGCCTGTTTTCGTGCCCACGGGGGGAAATTACGGTAAGCGTCTCACCTGAGCACGAACATGTCTGACTAATAAAAAGTCCAGTGACAAAAAATCCCTGACATCACCACCACCGATGAACATGAACGATTGCACAGCACCGAAATTAGCAGCAAATCACCAAGGGTACACTTAACAGGCAAAGCTGCTTGAGATGGAAGAGTTGAGACACAAGGATCATGCCAGCGACAAATCATTCTCAAATTCTCACTGCTCTGTATCATGTCCTGGCTAGATGCAGGGAGGAAAAGGGACTAGTGTCAGCTTTCCCAGAAAGCAAGCCGAGAGCTAAGCTTTTCGAGTGCCATGTGCGGAATAAACACAATCAATCTCAACGTGTGCTGTGTCATTGTAGGCTCAGCCAAGTCAAGTTCAGCTTCATTGTCATTCAACAATAAACAGAGCATAAACATAAAGACCAGCACTACATTCAAATACTGAACACACATAAGTAATCTTAGGTACACTGTATACACAATATAAACACAATAAACACCAATACATAATAAACACATTGAGACACAGAAAAAAGATATTTGTGCAGCCATATGTACAAATTGTAAATTACAGAGCAGCATCAAAAAAGGTATTAAACATTGTTCAAGTATTACAGGATGGAAAAATAAAAATATGTTATGTTAGTAGTTCATCAGCATCAAAGAGAGAAAACACAATTTAAAGCGTAACATGATATAACACAATACAAAAGTAGAAACAAGTTTGTATTGAAGAGAATGAAGAGGCTGGATGATGGGTTGGAAGGGTCATTCATGATACTGGAGGCCTTTCTTGCACATCCTGCATGGTAGATTTCCAAGATGGATTGAAGAGATACTCTGGAAATCCTTCCAGCTGCATTCACTATCCTTTGTAGAGTCTTGCGGTCTGAGATGCTGCTGTTCCCATACCAGACAGTTATGCTTTTAATAGAACCCCTGTAGAATGTGGTTAAGATGGAGGAAGGAAAACTTGCCTTCTCTAGCTGTCTCAAGAAGTGATGATGCTGTTGAGCGTTCTTAGTAAGTGATGTGGTGTTAGTCGCCCAGGTAAGATCGACTGAGATGTACACTCATACGAAGTTGGAGCTGCTTACTCTCTCTACGCTGATCCCTCCAGTGGTCAGTGGTGTATGGTCCAGCCCAGTTTGGGTGACTTCTTAGGCACTAGTGTGATGGTGGTGGACTTAAGGCAAGACAACAGCCTGTCTCAAAGTGGTGTTGACAATGTCCGTGGACCTCTGTCATCTGTGCTGCACAGTCTCGGAGTACTTGGCCGGTATGCTGTCCGGTCCTGCTGTCTTGAGTGGGTTGATCCTGGACAGGGTCTTCCTCACATCGTCTGTGGACAGATGGAGCACTTGGTCACTGGGTGGTGGGAGGGTCTTCACTACCAGTTCCTTGTTTAGTGCATAACATACATTTAGTGTATCTTGAAGGGAGACATCACAGTCACAGTTCTGACATGGTGGTTTATAGCCTGTGTTTGCTTGGATGCCTTGCCATAAACGCTGTGCATCTTTAGTGTCTGAGAAGCGGCAGTGGATTTTTTTATGTGTACAGATGTGCTTTCTTGATGCCACAGGACAGGTTGGCCCTTGTTGTTTGTGTGCTGTTTTGTCTCCTGATCTAAAAACAGTATCTGGGGTATTTAGCAGTGTGTGGACAGTCACTGTTTCTGTATATTCCTGTAGGTCTGTGTGGTGTCCATAAGTAGCTGCTTCTCTAAACAGACTTGAAGTTCAGTAGTAGCCCCTTCTGCTGATATCTTGATCTGGATTTGAACCGGTTTTGCAAATTTCAGTCATTGACTGTATCTTGGAATAAGAAAAAACGAGAAAAAATGTTTGCTTTTGGGGGTAGCCTTTGGGGGTAGATAAACCGCAACAACAATAATGGATGTAAACTCCCTTGGCAGGTAGAAGGGGTGACATTTTACAATCACAAACTGTACTAGTAATTAACCATGTTTGGAAACAATTACAGCATTCTCACAACATTGCTTGTTAATATGGACACAGAAATCACCACCGCAAGTCTTACCAGACAACTCTGCTGATCTATCGACCCAGCAGGAAGTTAACCCATCCAGCTGGATGGAGGTGTCGGGAAGGTTGTCATGTAGCCATGTCGCTGGGAAATGAAAAAACAGCAGTCCTTTATTTCATACTGGGCAGACCACCGTAGTTGAATACGGCTACTTCGTTGTCCAGAAAGCATATATTAGCCAGTAGAACTGGCTAATATATACTGGCCGGTCTGGTGGGGCTACCTTTTAGCCCTTAGTATTGATACCTCAGTATTGCCATACTTCCAAGTCCTCTTACACCACTTGCAGTGCTTCTGTTCACGGGTTGCTGTGGTTTATGATTCTGTAGTCATGGGGCCTGATCTCCTTAGTAATGCAAGGCAACGCAACACTTCTATTGCCAGGGGCTTACTGTCATGTGCATAAGATTTTCCAATTTCCAGCAGAGTCTGATGGTTGTAAACAGGAACCTTGAACTTTTGGGTTCTCCTTTGCTCATTTAGAGCCTAAAAGACACATATATGCAACGTTTGCACCATATTATTTGGACACTGAGAAGCCACGGCCTACATGCGTGCCGGCATGTTAGATTTTTGGATTCGACAGGCAATAACAGCACTCATTCTGAATGAGCGAAGCAAGGCTGGGCCAGTGACAAATCCTCCTCAAATTCTCTGCTATTTTTTTCGGCCTCACATGCTTCCCTCATGTGATCCCTCGGGAGCCACAGATGGAGTATGGTGGGAGAGAGGGGGACCAAGATTGTCCTTCAGAAGCATCTTGAGTTGCATGCGCTCACAGTGAACAAAATCAGTCACACCGAGCGCTGCTTAAACGTGAGCTTGGCCCAGGCAAATAAAGCAGCGATCGTGCCTGAGGGAAATAATGCTCACATGGTGGGCAAAAAACACACACACAACTCTTTTAAGCACTTTACAGAAAAAACACACACACGACTCAATCACAAAGCAGCGTTTAAAACCTGTATGTGATAACGGAAACACTCTCCTTCATGGCACAACAGGGAAGTAATCCACTCACTGAAGATTCTCTGGTTTATATGCTCACGGTGACACGTCCATCAGGGTGGAGCATCAAGCGCCATCTGCCAATAAATTGACATGACTTTGAAGGGTTCAGAGGTTGTCACTCCTGGGAGGAGTCATTGAGACCAACTTGAAAAGAAACCATCTTGGCATTTCCACACTCAGAGTGAGTCTGAATTAATCAGGGCCCTTTTTTCACTTGGCATACACTGTCCTGAAAACTTCCAAACCCAGTCTCATGAGAAGATGTAATAATAGAACAAGATAGCAAAATCGTAAATCATATGAGTTGGCTTGTACAAAAACAGTTTTATGCCCATACAGAAAAACGTATGAACTAAAATACATTATATCATGAAGTTATTATGATTTAATGATATTATGATAAGTTTAATCCATAACCCAAACCTAAGCCTAACTATAAAGTCTAACCCCTTACCCAAACCCTAAACCTAAACATGATTTTAATAGAAAAGTAACTTTAGTGTACAACGGAAGAAACATCAGCGTTAGGAATGAGACGAAGGAAATGCATTATGTTGAGTCATATGTACTGCATAAATAAATTCTAAATGAGTCACAAAATCTGTTCACAAGTGTTTCCTTTCTTAAAATAAAGTGTTGGATTGGAGGATAGCTCAAATTTGATGACTCAAATTTGAAATTCTGTTTGTTGATTGGTCGGTCTCATATGAGAATAAAAGTTGTACCTTTTCATACATGCCAAGCCGTACAATATCTAATGATTTTGCTATCTTGTATGAATTATTACATGAGTTGTCATGAGACTATGTTGCAACTTCTCCCAATAAAAATATGTGTCCAATTAACATTTACTAAAAGCAAACTCCTTTTGAACCATCTGTAATTGCTCAAAATGTATGTGTGCTTTGCAAAGAGCAGTCTTGCAACAATAGCATCACTGAATTCCATTGATAGGAATATGATGATGCAAAATTCCAGCCACGTGTCTTTTGGGACTAAACAGACAACCGTGAGCAGCCTGCAGCAAAAAGCCATCTGTAATGACCTGAAACTGACTCAAGACTGAATCTTACCATATGTGCTTTCATGTGCAATTGGAAGTTTGAATAAAATATACATCATGACTAAACCAGAAGTTTTCTTATTTTTTTTTTTTTATTGATTTGTTGTCACCTATTAAAAGTAAATTCACTAGCATGTAGATGGCTTCAAAGCTAAAATATATCAACTATTTGATTTCATAAGGTTTTTAAAGGCAGCATAAACATGGCAAATTTGGAGTACAAGTAAAATTGATACCAATATTCTCAAAAAACTGTAAACAGAGCCACATGTAAGTGTTTATGATGGGTTGATAACATGGGTCATTAAGTCTAAGAGGAAAATAATTTGGTCTGCTTCCTGCCGAAAAGTGCTGTGTAGTTATTTCTCGTGGCTCCATACTTCTCAAATATTGAAAATGCATGCTGATAGACAGCCACAATCGATGTCCCAATGGACTCCAATATATGTACACACATGCAAAAACAGATGCACCAAAACATTATCTAATTTCAGAATTGTAGAAGTTGTATTCATTTACTTTAATGGGCTGATAATACAGTGTACGCTGCCTCTTGCTATTCTTTCAGGACAAACAGGGCATGTGGCCAATTTTGGAAATATTGTGGGTTTGGTGTAGAAAGACAGTGAGAAGTGACACTTCAAATTAAGTTTCAATTTATAGATATTCTTTAATAATTTGTTATTAGATGCTCTTATAAAATGCAATTGAAAAGTTGTATTTAAAAAAAAATTATTAAATAATGTATTGTTACATTTAACCCAATTTTTAAATAAGAAAAGAATTTACAAAACATTGTAAAATTCAATAAAATAAATCAAAATATCTTTACAAAATGAGCACATTTATTCCATTTATTCATGTTTTATATATGTAACCTTTTTCATAATTACAGATATATATTTTTTTTATGTAAACAAGTTTGAAATTTAGTTTCGAATAATTATTACAAGTCATAAAGTATCAACCTAATAGCCTACTTTAATTATTTATTTATTTATTAACTATTAAAATTACCCGAACGTAACAGGAGGGTTAATAAGAGATATTGTTTAAACACAATGATAAATGACACAATTATATTATAGTCCATTATAATAATAATAATAATAATACAGAAGGAATGTTCCTTGTAATTGTCAGATGATCATGGGAAATAAATAACGTAAAGTGAGTAAATAGGGCAATAACTAATTATATTGTTTACATTCAGTTCGCACTATTAAAATGTGTAAAAACAAAGCTTTCTGCTCCTCCTCTTTCGCCCAACTTCTTTATCAGCCACAGGAAGGAAGTCTCATTCATCTACCTTCACGAGGTGGAGCAATGAAGCCTGTGGATGTCTTAACTAAAGAGAGTTATTGATACAACTACCGACTGCATTCGTCATAGGCTCTCACAGTCTCGGAGTCTAATAAACTCGAGTGTGGAGTTGTTTTGCATGTGAAACTGGGTAGCGAGAACTGGACAGGCATGCAACTCAACTAACAACTGTTTAATGAATTTAAAGAGGGAAAACTACCGATGAAAGGGGAGACCGAAGAACTATCATATCGATTTCGCTTTCTAATATTGTTTTTGGAGTGACAAGGAAAAGGAAGGGAATGGAGCGTCATGATTAGACGCGGATGAGTTTCCCGTTGACAGGTGCGTAATGACATGATGATTCAAGATTCGATGCTTTATTGCCATGACAACCTACAGTAGTTATTCGGAATTTGTTTAACCCTTGTGCGACCTTCGGGATATTTTTGTCTTTTTTCGATCATTTTGGCTGTGTTAAAAAATAAATTTTGCCAAAGGTGTATTTTTGGAGGAATTTTGATATTTCAACCTCAGTTCCTCTGTACACTGTGTACACAAAATAGTTACACTCAGGACAAAAAATGTCCTGACTGAAAACCATTAAAACTGCAATATTTGATCTCACTGTCATTAAAGCATAAAATCATGAATTCTATAATATAGTGCTTTCATTCCGGAGCCCTGGCTTCAAAATATATATTTATTTAAATTGTCCACCAGATGGCTCTATTTTTGTCATGTTTAACCTATGGAGCAAATACATGCTTTTTTCCTTTTTTTCCTGTTTGCTGCATTATTGAGCACTGCAGGCCAATTTAATAAATGATGCAGCTAAAATTGTGTGGGTGTGTTGATATGGATGTCAGAGTGTGTTTTGTATGTGTGTATTGAGAAATGTGTGTGTGTGTGTGTGTGTGTGTGTAAAAAAACACAGTGGCATTATATAAACAAACTGATATTTAAAGGGTTAAAATCCTGAAAATAAATGAATATTTGGTAGTTATGATCAGGACTGATGTTGGGTAAAAAATCTAATTCAGTGAAAGTGGAAAATAATATTAATATACATTATTTTTATTGCAGTTTTTGATGCAGACTTTTTGTCCTCTAAGGTCCAGAGAAATTTTTTTAAATCTGACACTGCACAAAAACAGTGTTGTTGCTGATCATTGACATATCCCAGACTGTAATAGTCCAATGAAAAAAAATCCCTCTTAGCATTTAGTATATATGGAAAATAATTCTTTTTTTAATTTATTTTTTCATAAAAAAACAACAAGAGTGGCATTCTATAAATAAACTAGCATTTAAAGGGTTAAACTCCTGAAAATGTATGAATATTTGGTATTTATGGTTAAAATTAAATAACTAATTGAAAGTGGAAAGTAATAATAATATATAATATTATTATGGCAGTTTTTTGACGCAGATATTTTTGTTCTTTAAGGACCTCTGAGTAACTTTTTTTTAAAAAATTTTTTATTGACGCACAAGGGTTAATTGTTATCATTGAGTAATGCAGCAATTTAACTTTACTTAGTAAGGAAGTGATACATAAGATGGGCAATAAATAATAACAAATACTACAAAGTAATAAAACTCATGTACAGTCATTTGAGTCTGTAAGATAGTACACACAAACAGTGTGGTCCAAAAGTCTGAGACTACTAATTAAAATGCAGCTTTTTGCATTCTTTTCAAAATGTTTTAACATTTAGTATTCGGTATGCCCCCATTTAGTTTAGTAACAGCATGCATTTGAGCTGGCATGGACTTCACAAATGTGTGCAAAACCTGATGATCTTGTCAGCAAGATTTGAGAATGTTCCAAACAGCATCTTTGTGCTTCAATGGATGCAAGGGAATCTGACTTTTTTCGCAATTTCAACCATTTCAGATTTTCAATGTGGTCTCAGACAGGACCCCACTGTACATTACATAAAGCAAGAACAAGTAACCAATTTAGAAACTTTTGCAGTCAGATGTTATATAACAGCATATTAAAGTGTTATTGTCAATGTGACATTTGTGTTAACTTTGAATATTTAAATAAGTTAAGAGTATAGTTAAAATAAGCACCGTTTACGTTTGGTAACAGAAACGGTGTACTCTGGAAATTGAAGAGCCATGTCATTAGAGCAGTGGTTCTTGATAGTATATTACAAAAAAATGTGAATAAAAATCAAACATTAAAATGGATTAAAATTGGCATCCTACACAATATTCTAAATTACGTGCACACCCTTGGATCAACAACGAAAATATGGAAAGCTTTTTTGTTTTCTCCCTTTTAAAAGTTGATAAGTTTAGTTTGCTATCCAAACTTTGCCCAATTATGTGATTTTAAAGGGATAGTTCACACAAAAATACAAATTCTGTCATCATTTACTCACCCTCATGTTGATACAACTCTTATACATTTCTATAAGGAGATGTTAGGAAAAATGTTAGATACTGATTGTCTCATTCACCGTTCTCTTTCACTGAATGGTGACTGAGTCTGTAATTATCTAACATTTTGTCTGTCTAACATATACTGTATGTGTTCCATGTAAGAAAGTCAACAGAATGACATGATGTTGAGTAACTAATTACTTTAATGCATCAGTGAACTAACCTTTTGATTGCATGTATTTGCATTTAGCATAAATTTTTTACCTGTTGTCAGTGGCCCTGTTAGAACAGACCTGTGGTTAATTATTGAATTATTTCCATTTGAGAACCACTGCTTAAGAGTGTATATCTGCTTTAGGTAAACATGGGTGTTCTTGGGAAGTGTGATAGACATCTTAAATCTGAAAAAAATGCTTTCTCTTTTACAGTTACTTTGCATTCTCAAAGAAAAGGGACTGCAACTCTAGCGGAATAGACAGAACAGCCTTTGCCCGATCCCTACCTTTGGGGTCAGGGTTCAAGGGCAAGGCAGTCTAAACATGCTCTCAAACAAGACATGTGAGAACATCACTCGAATTGATGTAAATGGGAACCCTGTGGTGAGCATTGTAATGTTCATTGCTGGGGTGGTCGGCAACCTGGTGGCCTTGGCTATCCTAGGGGTTCACCAGAAAGAGCATCGCACCAAGTCCTCTGTCTTCTGCATCCTCGTGACGGGCCTTGCTCTGACAGATCTTGTGGGAACGTGTTTACTCAGCCCACCAGTTTTCATTTGCTATGCTCAAAGCAAATCCCTGGTAGGTCTTACAGGAAATTGGTGGCTGTGCGGACTCTTCGCCTTCGCCATGACATTTTTCGGCCTGGCTTCTATGTTCATACTATGCGCCATGGCGGTGGAGCGATGCCTTGCCATCAGTCACCCTTACTTCTACTCGAAACATGTGCGGCGAAGCTTTGCTAAGATTGTCCTTTTACTCATCTATCTCTTTACCTTTGCTTTTTGCTTGCTGCCCTTCTTTGGATATGGAAGGCACAAGCAGTACTGTCCTGGGACGTGGTGTTTCATCAAGATGGAGGCAGAAGGAGAGGGTGAGGATGAGGAGAGACGAACGCTGGCCTTCTCGCTGTCCTACGCCATGCTTATGGCACTCCTCATCACTGTAGTTTTCTTGTGTAATGGTTCGGTCATTGTCAGCCTGTGCCGTATGCACCGGAGCCAACTAACTCGCCGGGGTTCGGTGATGTCAGCTGGACGAAAGAGGAAGTTGAGTACCTGGTTTGGACAAGGAGAGGAAGAAATGGACCATCTAATCCTACTGGCCTCCATGACCTTCATTTTCGTCATTTGCTCCTTACCTCTGACTGTGAGTACATGACATATTCTATGGTCTTACCCCTGCTGAAAAGACCAGTTTAGACAAACACAACCAGGCTAGTTTACACAGAATTGGCTAGTGCTAGTCTAGCTGGTGGACCAGCATAGCCATGGTATTCACAAGCAAATCATAGCTATGTTGGTCTTTAAAAAAAGGGATGCTAAAATGCTTCCTTGCACCTAGATTAAAATGAGTCTTTTGCCAAACCTCATTCTCTCAGTTTGCCAGATTTTTTTACTTCTACATGACTTGCATCGAGCCATCAACGCACCACTCAATGCCAGCATAAAATTCCCCTTTGATCTCCAGATGAAACTTGTTGCAGAGAATGTCTTCTTGTTTGAGTTTAGCCCTGACATTGCCCACATAATGACACATAATCTGAATTGTCCGGTAATCATTGGTTGCTGCTTCGAAAGGTCATCAGCAACAGAATCAAAGTTTAAATAGTTTGAACTTTTAAGCACCTCATTGCAACACTAAATGGAAGTGTAATGTGGTGCAACAGGTAACTGAAGCTGACCCTTCACTCCATAAAGCTCAATGTATTCAGCAACACTGATGTAAGTCATTTGGATACCTCTTTAGGATCAGATCAAAATGTAGCTGGTGCAGCTGGTTGACCATTGTAGTTGGTGGGTTAAGATAGTGGATAAGCCTGGTTATAGTCTAGATTAAAGTTAGTCCAAGACCAAACTTCAATCTCTCAGATTGGCAGCCCTTTTTAATTTATTTTTTTACTAAGGATTAGGATTCGATTGGACTAGGATCATTGTTTGTGGAACTAATCTTTTATATTAAGTAGGCTACCCTACTGTCAAGTAGCTCTTTCCTAGTCCTTGACATCACTTTAAACTGATGTAGTAGACTGGAAATAGCCCTAATCGAACCATAATTGCTCTTAAAACAAATGATTCTGCTTTAAAAGGTCATTCAGGCTGTCTTTGCAATGTGGTAGTAAATTATTCACAGTTGTGTGGGTTGTGGGGATTGTGTAGTCTCCAAATTAAGGTTTTGGAGTTCAAGATTTCCATGCTATAAGAAAATAAATCTTTTGCCTTTTGTAATGGAATTCTTTTAACACATACTACTAATAGTTTATTCATATGATTAACCAAAGAAGTCGTTTGCCTTTTATTAATCACCCAGCTGGGAAAACATGCTTTTGAAAACCTGATTTTGTAATGCATACCTTTTTCAGAGAGAGCAAGTTTTGTTGTAGTTAGGTGCTTGTTGTGATCACTGGGTGTGGACATGCTGTGAGGGAGCTGCTTTTCAGTCCTGTATTGCATAACAAAGGCTATTATTTTTGAATTGTAACCCCAAATGCCAGTTGCTGTGTTATTTTACCTCAACGTCAGTGTTATGTGATAATTGTAGAGGCATGCTGCAAACTTGACTACCCTGGAAGACTGGATTAGACAAGCCTTGCTTTTCTTTTTTTCAGTTTACATTGACAAATAGTATGGAAGTGTTTTTCTTTGATCTCTGTTTTTGAATATGGTAAAATGGAACCATATTTTTTAAAAAGTACTTGGAATAAATTGACAAGTTGATGAACTAAATATGGTTAATGGTCTAATCCTTTGCTTTTAAATTACTGACGCTTGCTTAGACAAACATCACTATTATGATACAGTATCATTATTGTGCATACTAGAGATTATTTGAACAAACCCAAAAATGTTTTAAAGCCAAATACTGTAAGTAAAAAATAAATTACAATTATTTGTATTTATTTTTTATTAAATGCACCATGTGCTACCTCAAATCTTGTGGCTTGTTGAGATGTACACTGGCGGCCAAAAGTTTGGAATAATGTACAGCGTTTGCTGCTTTCGGAAGGATATTGATTTGCACTTTTCGCACCAAACTACGCTCATCTCTAGGAGACAGAATGTGTCTCCTTCCTGAGTGGGATGATGCCTGTGGGGTCCCATGGTGTTTATACTATTGTTTGTACAGATGAATGTGGAACCTTCAGGCATTTGGAAATTGCTCCCAAGGATGAACCAGACTTGGCTGATTTCTTTTGAATTTCCCATGATATCAAGCAAAGAGGCACTGAGTTTGAAGGTAGGACTTAAAATACATCCACTGGTACACCTCCAATTCAGTACACCTTCTATCAGAAGCTAATTGTCTAAAGGGTTGACATAATTTTCTGGAATTTTCCAAGCTGTTCAATGGCACAGTTAACTTGTATGTAAACTTCTGATCCACTGGAATTGTGATTATAGTCCATTAAAATGAAACAATCTGTCTGTAAACAATTGTTGGAAAAATTACTTGTGTCATGCACAAAGTAGATGTCCTATCCAACTTGCCAAAACTATAATTTGCTAATAATAAATCTGTTGAATGGTTAAAATGAGTTTTAATGACTTCAAACTAAGTGTATGTAAACGTCTGATTTCAACTGTATAGATATACAGTCCTGTATCAAAATAACCTGAAATGCTGCTCAGCAAGGAAGAAGCCACTGCTCCAAAACCGCCATGAAAAACCCAGACTAAAGTTTGCAAGTGCACATGGGGTTAAAGATCTTACTTTTTGGAGAAATGTCCTCTGGTCTTATGAAACAAAACCATCCCAACTGTGAAGCATGGGGGTTGCAGCATCATGTTGTGGGGGTGGCTTTGCTGCAGGTGGTACTGGTGCACTTCACAAAATAGATGGCATCATGAGGAAGAAAAATTATGTGGAAATATTGAAGCAACATTTCAAGACATCAGCCATAAAGTTAAAGCTCGGACTCAAATGGGTTTTCCAAATGGATAATAACCCCAGTCGTACCTCCCAAAGTTGTGGCAATATGGCTTACGGACAACAAAGTCAAGGTATTGGAGTGGTAATCTCAAAGCCCTGACCTCAATATGATGTGGACTGAAATGAAAAGGCGTGTGCGAGTAAGGAGGCCTGCAAACCTGACTCCGTTACACCAGTGCTGTCTGGAGGAATGGGCCAAAATTACAGCAACTTATTGTGAGATGCCTGTGGAAGGCTACCCAACACATTTGATCCAAGTTAAATAATTTAAAGGTAATGCTCCCAAATACTAACAAAGTGTAATATTTGGTGTAAACTTCTGATCCTCTGGGAATTTGATGAAAGAAATAAAAGCTGGAATAAATAATTCTCTCTACTATTATTCTGATATTTCACATTCTTAAAATAAAGCAGTGATCCTAACTGATCTAAGACAGGGAATGTTTTCTACGATTAAATGTCAGGAATTGTGAAAAAATTTGTTTAAATGTATTTGGCTAAGGTGTGTGCAAACTTCTGACTTCAACTGTGTGTAAACTGAACGGCGGCCAGAAAAAAGAAAAATTAAATTCAGCAAATTAAACTTCAGCATTCAATTTGTTTTATACATGTATGTGTTGTCTAATATTTCATTGGCAATGCACACTTGAGTTTCTCTTGCCAATAAAGCTTGATATAAATTGAATCTTCCCATTTTATCCTATTGTTAAAATAAGTCCCCTGGATTTAGCCAAACGTTTAATTACAGCATGTCAACTGAATTTATGGCATGTAAACACATACTTGTATCAAAGATGTATACCTGTAAAATTTGTCAAATTCATTAACGTGTGTACATGTTTAAAAAAAATGATGACTAAAACATTTCTTTGCAAGTTATTTGAGACAAATTATAACGTAAACATATTCATGATTATAGTGCTTGTTTTACGATGTACTGTACTACGCTTAACCACAATTAAACACAGAAAACTGTGCAATTAATTAGTCAAGAATTTTTTAACTATTCACAGCTCTAGTTATAATATCTGATAAGGCTGATGTTCATGTACATCTTTGGTTTAATAGAAGACAAGTACCAATTTGAGTTTTTGTGTCAGAAAGGAGTAAAACTGTATGTATTGGGGATATTTCAGTTAGGGGAACTTTTCTGTCTCCTGACTTAAAAAAAAAAGAAATAAAAAAAATCATTCTAGTTTTGAAGAATAGATTATAATAACTATAAATGTTTTATATTATGTCTCTTTAAGTACTTTTTCCTAATTTGTAAGATAACATTTTCCAGAATTGCTCTGGGGCTTGTCCGCCACCCAGAATTGTTTGCTTCCCCTCTGTAATAAACAGACTAAAAAAGATGTTCAAATCATTACAAATTTGTGAAAACAATTCCTAAGATTTGTATGATTAAAAATCATATTCTAAATGTATTACCGACTGGTCGGAACGAGTAAATATAGTAAAGTATAGAGATGAAATATAGTAGCAACATGTCTCACAAGCTTGCACACCAGAAGCTTGCCATTGACGGGCACACACTGAGAATTTGTTACAATCCGGGGCATATTTGTCACAGACTAGTCAGAGACTTGAAACATCAAACAGTGATGAGCTTCAGTCTACTTGTGTGTTCTTGGCTTAAGCTACAGGAACATCCTAATCCTTTTTCACAGGCTCACGCACAGTCTTGCACTATCAACCGTTTTCTTAAAGTTTACAAACGTTTCTTTTTCTCATTTTCTAACTTGCTATTTATTCATCCGAGAGAGTGAATGAGCTGGCCATTTTTAAAAGTGACAGTGATATTTCCTTTGTCTCGTGAGATGCTCTGTTAGCCGCCTGGAAATAAACACACATACTTTATCCAAAGCAAATAGTTTATAAACCAAACCATTGTGATTGTCTTTCCATACACAGACTCCAAATCACACGCATATGCACCCTCTCTAATGCCATTTATTACCTGTGTAACATTAAACCATAAGGCATAGCTCTATCCAGTATAGCCAGATTAAAAGATATATCAGCCTGGGCATTTCATGTTTGACAGGCCATGTGTAACCAACAGGTTAGTTAAGTTACAGATTAAATAAGAGGAAGGAACTATTTGGCAATATCTGTTTTTGTTAAAGTATTTCTTTGGTTTAATTGAAGTCAAGGACCAATTTTGACCATATTTGAGTTTTGTTTGTCAGAAATGAGTATGTATATGTGGGAGATTCTTTAATTAGGAGAAATCTTCTGTTGCCTGAGATGATTTTAAAACTACAACATTTCTTTAAAGGATAGATTCACAATGGCTGTAAACTTTTTATAGTGTCTCTTTATAGTGTCTGTTGAAAGGCTGTTTTGGTGCTTGTCGACCATCAAGACTTTTAAACTTCCCTTGTTTTTGATTTGTGATTTTCAATTGATTTGGTAATTTATATGATGTATTATGAATAATCACTTTCCCAAAACTTTCACTGTCATTACCTTTTATGCCAAGCTTTTTAGAGAACAGTTTAGTTTTCCCAAATAAATTCATATTTGTTGTAATGGAAATAAGAGTCAGGGAGCACATCTCTCACCAATGAAAACGACAGAGTGTGAAAATCTGCCATCAATAGTTGTTGAAAGCTGATCAAGATCATGATCTGACCTTAAATCCAGGACATGTTATAAATATTTTAGCAAGGATGACATATTTTGAATTTCGTGATGTAATGCAATGTTAAAATTGCACGACATTGTTGTGAGCAGGTTTAAACTTGCCATTGGGCATTTGTCAGATCCTGTAATATCTAATGCATTGACAAGGAAATGACATGCCGCCTTTGAACGCTCTGTCATCTGAATTTAATTTATTGTGCAACTGTTTGCTCTGTAAAGTCACAACAGACGTTAGCCTTGAATCATGTTTGTCTGCTGTATTTCAGCACTGGTAATTCATTTGTCCTATACTGCTAATGTATAAAGGTTGCAATCTGCCACCTGTATACAAACTACTGGCCTCATATATCCTTTTCTTGTTGTTTATTGCAGTTATCAGTCTTATTCAGGGCTTAAATTGGGATTTCAACTTGGCTGTAAATACAAAATAGCATATAATATTTGGTTTAGTGTTTTTCATTACATGGAAAAAAACTGGATTAAGAATTATATAAAATGTATTTGATGCATTTTATAAAAATCTGATGACAGCTGGGACAAGTTTACCTTCTTCTTGCCCTAGGTTGGGAGTCATCTGATAGAAACATGTATCTAATTATGTTACAATTTAAAAGTAAATGCACATTGTTTTTAACAGGGGAAGCAAACACCTTCTACACAACTACCTTTTACTCCAATTGTTATTCTGATTATATCATTTGAAATGATTGGTGAAAATTAATATATATGTTGTCATGGTGACATTTACATTAAATTATAAAAGTTTAAAATTCTTCAATGGGACTTGAAGAATTTCACTAGTGAATCCCACTGTATAGTTGCTAGAAAAATACATGCTAAATCAACAAAAATAGAGTATACACACACACACACACACACACACACACACAAATAACTTTGCGTTGTTTGGATGCAAGTGATTCAAAGCCTTCGTATATAGGCTACAGCCTTTAAATAAACTAAGCAAAATCGCTACTGCATATCAATGGATCATAGAAAATGGTGAGCAGTTCTGTATTATTAGATTTCTATGAATCAGAGATCGGACCACACCTCAGTACAGAAGCAGAACGTGCATCTTCATGCGAGGCTGAGGTCTCATGCTGCTCTCGTATGTTGCTTCTAGCAGAGTCCGCAACTGACTAGAACGAAGCATAATGAACTTGAAATATTTGGATGGAACCAAAGAAATATACGACAAACCGAACAATAGTTGTCACTGTTGTTGCGTGAGGAGTACAGATGGTGTTTGTGTACTATTGTCCTAGCGACCGCTGTTCGACTTGGTACACTTTTTACCCATCCGATTTCCTGATTCCACTCTTAATATTTCATTTAATACTACTTCAAATAATTGAAAAAAATGAATATAAATGTTGTCATGGTGATTTGGCCATGGTGAAAGTCAAGTACAGTCCAATAATGAGTTATTAAAGCACACTGTAAAAAACATAAGATACTACATTTTGCACAATATAACATATAAATATGTATTGGAGTCAATTATTCTGCTTATACACATTTACTACACCTTAAGATATCATTCAGGGTTTTATCTCAAGACATTTTCTGGTTTTTGTCCCTAAAACACTCTTGTGAGTGGAACTAATTTCTTCCACCACTGATCTAATACAGCTCAAGACCAGTACAGCAGCGCAAGCCTCGCTGTCCTCCGTTGCAATGCATGTGTGTGTGTGTGTGTGTGTGTGTGTGTGTGTGTGTGTGTAAGAGCTTAAGAGAGGGGGAGGTGTATCGTGAGGGTGTTTCCCACAGATATTTCAAATAATATAGAAACAGTTGTATTGATCACATGTATTTAGCTCTGATACAGCTCAAGCCTTCATTGCTAGTTCGAAAATGGCACTTTAGAACTAGCAACGGAGGTTGCACTGCTATTCGGCATTGGATTAACAAGGTTGTGCGTGCGTGCGCGCGTGCACGAGAGGGGGAGGGGTAGTGCAGTGCTTCCACTATAGCTATGTGAGGCTGATTAGGGCGAAATACATTGAAACATAAAAAGTTTCACATATTAAACAGAATTTTGGATAATAGGAACTGTTTTATTGACCAATTTGCAGGGGTGCGGCTCTATTTGTTGGTCGAGTGTGTGTGGGTGTATGGGTTTAGGTGGTATACGAGGACGTGTTTTTAGGTTACAAACTGGTAATTACAAGGGTATTATGCTATAAATGTTGTTTATGAGGACATTTCTAGTGTCCCCATAATTCAAATCGCTTAAACAGTTTTTTGAAAATGTAAAAATGCAGAAATTTTTTTTTTGTGAGGGTTAGGTTTAAGGATAGGGGATAGAATCTATAGTTCATACAATATAAAAATCATTGTGTATGTAGAGTCCTCCTAAGGATAGCCGCGCCAACGTGTGCGCGTGTGCATGCGTGTGTGTGCGTGCGTGTATGTATGTGGGGAGATTTTCAACCAAAATATAAATAAATGTAGGATATTATACATTGTTTGATGTTCTTAACTGATTGTCTTTTTTTTATGTGATTATTTTGCTGTGGAATAATGTAGGGATTCTATGAAATAACTGAAATAACTGATAAGTGATATGAAACCATTATGCGGTCAAGACCTGGAACTACTTCATAGCCGTGCGTTTAATTGCACACATTAGAATGTCTGTCAACCAATCAGAATCAAGCATTCAACAGACCCGTGTTATAATATTGTACAACTACTTAAATAATTTTTCAAATCCTTTATTTAACCAACTACAAATTTTAGATGCTACTACTCACTAAAGAATTTTTATTTGGAGAGACCTCAGTTTTTTTTAAAAACATTTTTTAAATGAGGCAATACACTGTTGCCGTGCATTCTGCCTTCTATGGGGGAAAAAACTGACCTGTTTTTATTAAATGTTAGCCAACGTTTGTAATCTGAGTGTCAGGAACTGTTTACAGATGTAGCTACTCCAACTACCATTTTTGGTACAAGTGTAGACCTAATTAAGGACATATTTTTTAGGAAGTGGACTGCTCAGTAAACTAAAACGTTTGATGTAAATCCAGTCTAAAAGAGAAAAGACAGACCAAGAAAAGAGAATTTATTGTATTATTAATAGACGATAATGTCTTTACAGTGGCATTACAAAAAACAAGTGATTAATTTTGCTGTCAGTCGATACATCATTTTTCATACTTAATCGCAGATTTTGAAAGTGATTAAATTTGACTCTTTATTTATTTATTTTTCTGTCAATGCACTTATTTCCATCTTAGGAAAGAAAACCAAACAATATGTACCAAAAGTGTTTTGTTAACATTTTCTAAACAATGCCTTTCACAGTATAAATACAGAAATGCACTGAAATAGTGGAGTTTGGCTAAACGAAAGAACTAGTCCCCACATAAGTTGCATATTCATTGCAATGGGAAATAAAATTTTTTTTTTGCCCATTGCATCATCCACGATATTTATCTGCTGGTAGACTTTGGCAATCCTCTTTGTTACAGCAATTGTGAGCCGCTTTGTGTCAGGGTGGCAACGCCAGCTTTGAGCGCCACTTTGAACTCCAGAAAAACACACAAAAATATACTCCAAGTTTGCAAACGTCTCATTATGCATTTTCGTGATAGTTAAGGCTTGACGTGCTTCTGTGGTAATTGAATTGCTCCTTACAGAGGCTGCAAAATACTTGATTTATCCCATCTGGTTGTACAACAAATAGCATTAAGAGGTCCTTTCTCCATCATTTGGACACATTCCAAAGGTTACGTCCAGTTTCAACCAGTGTAAATGCTGGTTTATGCTTTATTAACGGTAAATGTGCTAATCGCATTATTTTGTAAACGATAACTTTGACAGCTGTAATAAATGTTATTTATACAAACAGCATCTGCTGTATTTTGCATTCTAAAGGTCGGCATGAAATGGCATTTAAAACCCATTTTACTTACATAATATAACTAATTACAGGATATTCAACGAGACAAAAACATTTAGGAAGAGACTTCATCTTATTGATTTGGAATTGATTGGATTGTGACTGAGCCATAGAGGTTGAAGGTCAAGTTCACCCTCAAAAGCAACTCCTTCAGCAACAGTCAGTTAAAAGTACTATATTTACTGCAAGTCCTACAACTGCCCCCAGTGGTGGATGCTGGATGTGTTGTTGAGGTGAAATATCCACACGGTAGGGCCAAAATCAAGTTGAATTTTTACTTGTAAATGACATTATACCGCCTAACTCAAATCTAACCCTATACCTTACCGTCAGTGCAGTAAAAATGACATTTAAGAGCATATAGGCACCCATTGAGTCACGTTCGCCATTGTTTATGTGAATGCAATTACTTCCTGGATTCTATAGGACCAAAAACCGTGCCTCAGAGTGAACACGTTTACTTCCAGTGTCTCAAAGACTGCAAATAACTGCATTAACCATCGGCAAGATTTAAGAGAGATTGCATACCAACAACAGGAGCATGAACTATACCTTCAGTAAATAACTATCTATTGGGTAACATTATTTCCGGTCTAGGTGATGTCATCCAAAAAGGAAAGTCCTTTCAGAGGTGGAGCCATTTATTACACTTTGATGAAAGATAACAGACGATAAAAGAAAAACAATTATAATAATAATTCTTGAATTAACGTGCTCTGATTAATTATGCACAATAAGACCAGGAACCTGCATTAAGAAAGTAAATAAGGACAATTTTTCTTTTATGTTGACTTAGATATGGTTTTGCCCAAATGTAGAGCTAGACTTGTGGTTGAACTTATGTTCTTGAAGCATTTAAAGTGAAGTATAGGCTAATTACTGGATGTTTCTACCTTTTTAGTAATTATTTCCATAGCACATTTTATGGACTGTTTGATCACATCAAAGATTTGTCCTTAATTACACCTCCTGCATAAGAACAAATCTGCTGTTTATCAAATATGTACTGTACAGTATGTACTAAAACTGCTTGGACAAAAGAGGAATACTTTGCTAACTGCTGCCTTTTAAGCCTCCCCCTATCATGATCATCTGAGTTGTAGAAAGTAATGGCCACCATCAAGGCATTGATCAATACTGAGATCAATACTGCGGTAAGGTTGTACATTACTGTTTAGTACACTGAGTCTCAAGAAGCCATCAGAGGTGCTGACCTTGAGATATTGAAGAACACAAAGATATCTGAAACTCTTTGCAGTAACTGTTGAAGATAACACCGTGTAACACTTTTTTTTGTTTGGTTCCTGGGTAGTAAGTGTTATTTCCTACTTGCTTATGCCTCTAGAGTATTGAAAATGGCTATTATGGCTCACAAACTATGCTTTTGTGACCAGGACAGTGGTATTTTAGTACCCATTTTCCAGAACATTTCAGATAGATTCAGTGCTGAGTAAACTTGGAGTAACTTCTAGAACTTTCCAGTAATATAAATAGTAGTATAAATACAGGGACCTTAAGCCTACCAGTTCATTTTAGTTCCAGCTGATATATGGGGGTCCTTAAAACATGGCACTCCAAATTGTTCAATTTGCTTTTGTTGACACAAACCACTTTTTCAGAAACTGAACGGTACACAGTGGATACGTATCTGCATTTTTCTGAGATGGCATCAAGAGGCTGCAAGCATCCGGCAGATGTATTTTATCTATGTCTGTGGCCAGTTTATCAAGACAAGGGTGATAAGGTACTCCGTGTAATCATCTGCTAAGATGTGTGAGGCCTACAAGGCATATTTCGGCATGCCTGTCGGGGATCAAGAAAAACCCTGGGCACCTCATTTGACCTGCAAGCCCTGCAAAAAAGATGGACAAGTGTTGCTCGGAAATGTTATGTTATAACATTTGTTAAAATTTTTACATTTAAAATGTTTTACAATGTTATTGAAACAAATCATAGATGAAAAATCGAGAATCTCTTACACATTAGTCATGGGTGAAATAAATGTATTTTTGTAGGATGGTACAGAGGGGAAAAGAGAGCCATGAAGTTCGCTATCCCAAGAATTTGGCAGGAATCAACTGACCTCTCAAGCAACTGCTACGTCTATCACATATCCGGACATTCCTTCATCCATTACTCTGGTGCCACACTGCCATGAGCGCTCTGTATCCACTCCTCCGGAGAGAGAGCAGCTGTCTTTAGAAGAGAGCAGCAAGTCCGAGATCTAGGAAGACATTGTTGCCCCAGATGACAATTTCAGAGGTGGATCTGAGGAGGGAAACCCATACTACCCCAACCAAAAAGACCTCAACGACTTGATTAGAGATCTTGGCCTCACCAAGTCCAATGCCAAGCTTTTGACTACTAGGCTCAAACAGTGGAACTTGTTGGATGAAATTGTGCAAGTCGCAGATCAGAGGAAGCGTCACCAACATTTTTCCAGCTTCTTCACCCGTCAAGATGGGCTCTGCTTCTGCCACAATGTGACCAGTCTGTTCGAGGCAATCCGAATTGCCTGTAACCAGAATGAGTGGCGCCTCTTCATTGACAGCTCATCCAGGAGCCTCAAAGCCGTGCTGCTCCATAATGGTAACAAGTACCCGTCTCTTCCCCTGGCTCAACTGGTGCACCTCAAAGAGGATTACAATAGAATTAAGACCTTGCTAGATGCCTTGAAGTATGATGAGTATGGCTGGGAGGTCATAGGAGACTTCAAAATGAAAACTATGTGGAGCTGTATGAGACTCTGGTGAAGAACTATGGCACAATGGGTTGTAGGATGTATAACGCCGCTGCCAAGGACAGTATAATGAGAACATGATGTGATTTACAGTATAATCATAAATCTCGAAAAACTACTCCCTTCTAAATCTTTTGTAGTCATTTTTGTATTACTTTAGTATAAATACATGTTCATTTGGATTCATATGTTGTTTATTTCTGACTTATATGATTCACCCTTTTTCTCGTTGGAAATAGGTACATTTCAAAATATCACTGTCCTGGTCACAAAAGCAAAGTTTGTGGTGAATAATAGCCATTTTTTATACTTTTGAGGCATAAGCAATGAGGAAATAACACTTACTAACCTGGAACAAAAATTGTGTTACATAGTGTAATCAGAGTTTAAAAAAATCCAATAAATCCAATCATTTCACATTTGCCCATGTACAGTGTGGCATATAAATAGGGTCATAAGAAACCCATGTCATCATTAATATTCAAAGGGGCCTGAGATGGAGCTATTGAGCACAGACCCAGTGATATCTTACAGACACCTTTGTTAAGACCATCGATCGAATGCTTTGGTTACCCATAGAAAACATGCAGGTCTCCTTAGGGAAAAGGTCTAGGTTTCAAAGTCAAACTGACTTTCTGAAAATGACGTTATAATATCATGTGAACCGATCGTTACAGTAACTGTTTTATATCCAAGAACAACACCCTTGGAAAGCACTTTTTGTGTGCAGAAACCAGTTCTTAAGCAGAGCTCCTGACATAATGTGTTTTTTGGGAGTGCCAACACTCCACAGGAAGCCTTAGGTTGCAGTTTTGGTTATGTGAGTAACTTATGGAGAGAGTTTGATGAAGAGTGGGGTGCCTGGTCAGAAATGAGTAGTAGGGATCCAGGGATCACTTCAATGGTTTTGAACCGCAATGCATAATTCTGATGAAAGCTGATGTAAAATTAGTACTATATCATTGCTTAATTATCTTGGGTTTTCCAGTTTGTCCCTTCAAGCCTTCCAATACAGACCAGACATTTTCTTAATGATCATTAATTACATGCAATTGGTGGTATTAGAAACCATGAGCTCATCAGACTCCAGTTTGCCGAGGGATATACAAGGATGGGTTTCAGTTTTCAAATATTTATTTTTCCAGTTTTTGTTAGTTTTGGTGCATATTTATATTTTAATTGTATTTTTTTTTGTGTGTGCAATTTTTATGTTTCAGAAAAGTTATAGTTTTCATCCTTTTAAAACAGGGGTTTTTAAACTAGGGTCTGGGTACACCTAGGGGGCTTCAGGGAGTCCATGGAGAATTTCAGATAAAGTGTAATAAATGGGAATTTTTTTTGTTTAAAAAAAATAATTAAGACTGGTCTGAAACTAAGAGATGATTAAACCGATTATTTTATTCTACTGACATCACTAGTTTTTAATAGTAAGAAATAAAAATACATCAGCATATTGTTTTGTGAAATAATATATTTTAAATATTACTATATAATATTTATATATATATACAGTATGTATCTCTCCTTTCTTGCAACATACTTTCCAGAATAGTTTTTACTTGTGTATATTTTAGGAAATGTTTCCTAGCTTTTGTCACATTTAGCTTGCTCACTGGAGGTTGAAGTACAATACAAATCTCTGTAAAACTTCTTTGGAGCAATATTAATTGATTTAACCCTTTTTTGATAACCCCAAATTTTAAGTGAAAATGTTTACCCTCAGTTTTATACTGTACAACTAACATTACTCCAAGTTGACAGCAAATCTTTTATTCTTCCCACTATTAATGTAAATATTCTCCAGATTATTATTTTAATAATTTATTTTTCTAGACAATATTATAGTAACAATAATAGTATAAAAGACCATTTTTAATTTTGCAAACAACATATTGTCTATATAATATTACACAGAATAAATGGTGTTTTATACAGAACATGAAAATAAACAGTAGCTCACATTATTTGGAAAGAGGGTGCCTCGAAAAGGGATCATGATATTTGAGGGTCCTTAAAACATGGCACTCCAAATTGTTTCCTTTGCTTTTGTTGACACAAACCACTTTTTCAGAAACTGCACAATACACTGATTACTGTAATACCATCACAGCTGTAGTTCAAAGATTTCTTTTCCAATTCATGACAACACATCTGCAGTACTTGCTGGCAATTGAATGTGCTATAAATGTGCCATCACTGTACATTTAGCAGTAAATTCTGATTACCGTCACTCTGACGTCTCGGAAACATTTATGATTCAACAGAATGGACTGGATCAGTTCACATATTTCAGTAGATGGCCCAGAACTAATCACTGGATTTACTGAAATTTGCATGGATCATGATATAGAATCTATTAAATATATTTATGGAATTTGTTTGAAGTAATTTGGATCAACTTAATGAGTCTCTAATTTTGTTTGTCTTGTCTTTAGGTTTCATAAAGACTGATTTGCCATTATTCACTATAGCTGCTTGCTGGTTTATTATTGTAGCATCATCGATTTACCTGCCACTAACATAACATTCCAAAGCTAACTATGGTTGGCTGTTTTTAAATGTTATTCAAATACCCTCCTCTTGTCTAATTGGGAGGTTGTTTGAGACAGCACTGAAGTTCAGGAGATTACTGGCCATCTAGCTTTGATTAAAAATACAAAAATTGTAGTACATTATAGCCAAATATATGTGGACACTTGAGCACACAGCACCCATATGTGCTTGATGAAAATTTCATTTCAAAACCACTGAGATTAATCCCTCACTTTAATAATATAACAGCTTCCACTCTTATGGAAAGGCTTTCCACTAGATGTTTGAACATTGCTGTGGGATTTGCTCTCATTTGGACACCAGAGCATCTGTAAACAGAAAAGTGTGCTCCCCAAATTATTGATTAGACAGGGGTGTCTACTGTATACCATTTTGGCCCTATTGTGTAATTTCTGTAGATGGATGTATAGATGGGACGATGGATAGATACATGGGTAGGTGGAAGGATGGATTCATGGATAGATAGACAGACAGATAGATAGATAGATAGATAGATAGATAGATAGATAGATAGATAGATAGATAGATAGATAGATAGATAGATGATGGATCGAGAGATGGATGGATGGATGCATAGATGTATAGATACATGAATAGATGGATGGATAGATAAATGGATAAATAGATGGATGGCTAGATGAATAGATATGTTGATTGATGGACTGATGGATAGATGGATGAATGGATAGATGGATGGATAGATAGATTGATAGATGTATGGATGGATACATGAATAGATGGATGGATAATAGTATAGATAGATAGATGGATACGTGGATAGATGGATGGATAATAGTATAGATAGATAGATAGAATTTGTCACAATAGTACAAGGAGACGAATGGGAGTTCGTATGAGTTCATTTGCATGAAATAGTACGAGTTATACACCCAACCTAACCATAAAGTGTTTACTCTACCCGTAATTCTGACCCAATACCCGAACTAACCATAAACGGGATGTGATATTCATAGCATAAATATAGCCAAGATTTTAATGTTAAAAGGCCTGACGCATAATACAGAATAAAGCAACACTTCTGTGTTCTGAACGTGTGTTCTTGAAGAGTATTTGATTGATTGATTGTATAAGTTGTATATTATTCATACGAATGAAGCCGAATGAATTGTTATGCAATCTGCACATCATAGTATTGTACAAATAGAGTAGTACAAATACTCTAGTTTCTGTTTCATAATAGTTTTAGGTGCTTGGTATGCTTTTTGGTATTGTTCGAGAAACGTCAGTTCCCTGTAAAAGAATAGAACGTCAACACAAAGTCATACCGCAGGGCTTAAATGTGTTAATGTTCATTTTGTCAAAAGATGTGTTGTTTCCTGCCCTACCCAACTGAAAGGATCACAAATTGAAAGTTATTGTTCTTGGATTGTCGTTTTCCCCATTGTGGCTTGTGGTATTCTTGTTGTTGTCATTGACCGAACGCTCCAAAGTTTTGAAGAACGAGTCTCTCAGGATTCATCCAGTGCTTCCAATTACTGCCGAACCCAGAGCCAACCAAAAATTTGGCCGACCGATCACTCAAGTCTCTGTAATTTTATTTTGATGAGAGAGGGTTTGTTTGGAAACCTTAAAAACTAAGCCAAGGTTTTTTGAATCATACTGTATTTAATCAAACAATTCAATCAAAACACTGCAAATCGGCAGTGAGCAATATAAACCACCGTGACATTTTCTAATGTTCTCTATAATGTTATTGTTATTCAGATTGTTATATTTAAACTGATTACCTGGAGGAAAATGATATTGCTCAGAGGTTGCGCTTTCATAGCTCAGGAGACTTTTTGAGTTTCTTTGTTATGTTTTTTTTTAAGTATCAAATTTGTCAGACTTTGCTCCTAAAATTTGTTAGGAGAAATAACAAATAAAAACACAAATGAGACAAGTTTTGAAACCGTATAGAGCCACAGAATTAAAATCAGTCACATCCTTACACAATTGTCAGTTGTTCTATAGATCAACTAATTGCAGTGTTTGTCTAATTCAAGAACTTCACACGGCTTTGTGTAATGATTGTGTAGAAAATTCTGAATAAAGTAGCTTAAGCAACAAATGTTTTGTGGCATCACCATTTAAATGAATAGCAACTAAGATTAATGATTCACTCAATAAGAAAAATATAACTTTCAAACCTTAAGGGCGTCCAAAGGGCATTTCTGTGTGCGGATTTCACAGTGCACAGGAAAAACCAGTTCTCTGGAACTTCTCTTGGACAAAAATCATGAACGGATAGATTGTAATTCAAATAATTTATCAAATTAAAGATCATATAGTCTGCAGCCGTGTATGTCTGCAACATACTTTCCAGATGCTCTCTTGTGGCCTTGCCCTAAATGTTAATACAAAACATAAAATATAGTGAATGATGCATGCTTGTTATTTTATGCGAGAGATTTGTTTTGGCTTCTGTTAAGAGGATTTATTAATTCATATTTTTAACTAACATGAAGACTTTTTTTTGCATGTTTAGTACTCTTTGTGTGGAACGCCTGACTTTGTGACATGGCAGTATTTCCATGAACGATCACAAGAACATTGAAGGTTTATGCATTCACAAATTGATTTTGCCTTTCTGGATCTGAAATATCGCCCAGTTCTGCTTTTCTTGTTTTTACTAGTGACCAACTATTTATTATTTTAATATAAACAATGTTTGTATTTAAAAAAAAAATAAAATTATATTCAGTCCTGTGTTGATAAATGCCATGCTTTACTGTATATACACCTATTAGCCACAACATTAAAACCACCTGCCTAATATTACGTAGGTCCCGCTCGTGCCACCAAAACAGCGCCAACCTAGAATCTGAGATGATATTCTTCTCATCACAGTTGGTTGTGTTCAGATAACCACTCTCATCACAGAGTGGTTATCTGAGTTACCATAGACATTGTCAGTTTGAACCAGTCTGGCCATTCTCTGTTGACCGCTCTCATCAACTAGGCATTTCTGTCCACAGAACTGCCGCTCACTGCATGTTTTTTGTTTTTGGCACCTGTAAAGTGAACAATGGAAAGGAGGAGGCAAGAACCGGCTTGACAATATAAATTATATTTTAATGTAAAACTGAAACCAGTTAGGAGCCCCTTCTCCCCTCGCGGTCTGCGGTCGTTCCTCCGCTTCCAGGCGGCCAGACTCCTCCATCCCCCGGAGATGGCCGCGGCTTCTCCGTTGGGGTGGATGGTAGCGGCGAGAACTCTACTACGGCGTATCCCTCCTCCTTCCTAGGTTTTCGGTACCAGTGTAAAGCGAACAATGGAAAGGAGGAGGCGAGAACCCGGGGGAGGAATTCAGACACTGCCGATATAAAGACACAAAAATCTCACGTAGAGTGAAAACATGAGTTGATCTAGAAAATAACCGAAATATCCTATCTGCATTTGTTTACAATATATATTTTGAGGTGTTGTGTTATAGGTCCTATTTAAAATTTAATTTTATTTATACTTAAAAAAAAAAAAAAAGAGTTGGTCACTCTAACTATACATTTACACAGTAATGTGGGTAGATAAAATGGAATTTCAAGCATTGTCAGCAGTGTCCTATTCTATTAAAACGATTTTAAACAGCATTTTCTTATTTTGTGTTACTTTAATGGATAACTCTTATGGATATGGATAACTCTTTTATTTGTTAATATTAGTTAACTACATTAGTTAACATGAATGAACAATACATAATAATCTTGGTTAATGTCAATTTCTACATATACTCGTCCATTTTTAACATACATTTTAACATCTTATAAGTTAACATTAGTTAATACACTATGAACTAACATGAAAAAACAATAAACAATTGTATTTCTTTTTAGAAATTGACATTAGCCAAGATTAATAAATGTTGAAAATTGTATTATACATTGCTAATGATACCTAATGCAAACCTTGTTGTAAAACATTACCCAGTAATTATCATACTTGCAGTTCCATGACCTCATATTAATATAGACACTGGTTTATTTGTACTTCTAGCAAAAGGGTTAAAGGTTATCAAAATATGGCAATAAAATGGAGACTTGTCACAGCACAATACACATAGTCCCTTATGCATGCATATGTACATTTTAACCTAACATGTTCGGGGGAAAAAGCTATTGGACATTTTATTGCCCATATTCATGATTTTGCCTAGGGCCCCACAAACCCACTGGCCAGGCCGGAGCGTGGCTGATCCAACAACTCAGTCTTGTGGAAGTAGATTGGCCGCAGCCACTGACTAGTAAATATTCAGATTTCACTCAGTATTTAAGTTGTAGTAGCAAAGAAAACGTTTAGCACCGAGATCCTTTCATTGCGTCTTGTCACATGAGCACTTTTACTCTAAAGGAAATGTACTTTATTCAAATTTTTTTTTAATTTATATTAATTCATTTTTATAAAAATTTGCAGTGGTCTTAGACCCATTGTTACATCATAAATCTGCCATTCTCTAAATTGTTTAATTATACATAATGATGGGGCCTGGGTAGCTCAGTGAGAATTGTCTCTGACTACCACCCCTGGAGTCACGAGTTCGTGTGTTGAGTGACTACAGCCAGGTCTCCTAAGCAACCACATTGGCCCGGTTGCTAGGGAGGGTAGAGTCACATGGAGTAACATCCTCCTCATGGTCATGATTAAGTGGTTCTCGCTCTCAATGGGGATGCGTGTTAAGTTGTGCATGGATCACGGAGAGTAGCATGAGTCTCGACACTCCGCGGTGTCATGCACAACGAGCCACGTGATAAGATGCGTGGACTGACTATCTCAGAAGCGTAGTCAACTGAGACTTGTCCTCTGCCACCCGGAGTGAGGTGAGTAACTGCCCTACCATGAGGACCTACTAAGTAGTGGGAATTGGGCATTCCATAATTGGGGAGAAAAGGTGATTAAAAAGAAATAGATATAAAATAATTATACATACTGCCATTAGATCTGTTTTTTCTTATTTTTTGAAGTGTATATTGTAGGCAAAACTGGCAACATCAAGATCTACAGTTTAGTCATTGCCATCCTGATGTTCATTTTTAATGCATCACAAATTTAGTGCCTACTCAGATTATGCCCACATGTCGGAGATATTCATGTCGTTCATGTAGCCTACCAGCCTGTTTCCTACAGAATAAAGAAACAAGCTATTAGAGGCCGTGTATTACAGTTGTTTACCATGGGAATAAGAGATGTTCACTCTAAAATGAAAATTCTGTCATAATTTACTCACGCACATGCAAGTGTATGGTGGCCAGAACTTTTAAATCTAAAAAGAATATAAAACTATAAATCTCTACTTTCAGATTCACTTCCACATTCTTCTTCTTTTGTTTTTGGCGATTCACATTAATTGTACATATCGCCATCTAGTAGGCAGGGAGGAGAATTTATGGTAAAAAAAGGACATGCATATCAAACTGTTTCTCACCCACACCTATATCTCTTCAGAAGATGGATTAAACCACTGGAGTTGTATGGATTACTTTTATGTTGCCTTTAGTTGCTTTTTGGACCACCATTCACTTACATTGTATGGATCTACAGAGCTGAAATATTCTTCTAAAGTCTTGTGTTCCACAGAAAGTCATACACATCTGAGATGGCATGAGGGTGTGTAAATTTTTCTGTGAACAATCCCTTTAATCATTTGCCACACTGCTGTAAATTCAGATTGTAGATGTAGAAAACACTAGTTTCATTTGTTACAGTTCTAGTATGCCAAAAGTCTCTTGATACTTAAATAAGAACGCAGTATGTCTGTTGTGATATTTTTACATTTCAGAAAGTCAAGAACTTACATTTTTCTTCTTATCTTGGCTAGTTTTGAACTGTCAAAATCACAAGTTTTTAAAGATATAAATAAAGCAGCTGTTTCAGTAGTCATGTTTACTGAGCAATCGCTCATCATTATATTGCGTGATAGTTTGCTGTTTGTTCAAAGTTCTCTGTTTGAATCCAAAATGAGACTCAAGAACAAACAAACCACATTGAAATTAGCATTCACATACATGCTAATGAGTAACGGTGATCCAACACTGCACTATGGAGAACATTCTTTTAATGCTAAAACACTGGCGTGAGTGAACTGTTCAATCAGCAAGTGTCAGATCTAGTGCTAGATTTTAAGGGTTAGATATTTGGCTTCGGTGGCAGCCATTGTTTTCTGGAATTATTCCATATTAAATGGTTTTCTTGTGAAATAATGTAAGTTCAGTTCCAGCCACCATTCTTAATATATTACAGCGATAAAATAAATGTCCTCAAGGCAATTGAGTACTATGCTTACTGGCCGATAACAGTGATTAAACAATGATTCAGAGATGCTGGAATGTGTGCAGACCTGCTCTGGATCTGATGTCTGAACATTTTCCAATTTTGTATGCCTGGACATTTTCTAGAGAACATTTTTAGACCTATTATTTGGCTAATTAGAGTCCCATGTGTAAAGAATTCTGAGCTGACCTTTGAGTTACTCTTTGTTCCCATAGTAACATCTCCTAATGTGTTGTCAGACAGGAACTGTGTTATATTGTCAGTGTAGCTAAACTACAGTGCATCTTGTGGTGCTATAAAAACATTTGAGGACCCTCACCAGCCCAACACAGCAAATTTTGGCTCAACCACTGGAGTGAGTTTTGTTATATTACGGTCTCATTAAAACTGAATTGGTAATTTGCATTATGCCATTTATTTTTGGTATTTTTCAAATGTATTTTATGTATAGATTTTATGGTTTTCACTTTCAATATTTAACCATGAAAATCCATTATAAAAATACAAACTATTACATGTTTAAAACTAGTCTAATCTAAGAGTCAAATATACATTAACGATTTTAATATTTATTGTTTGGAAATTATTTCTATAATGTTTTTCATAAATTACGGCTGTCCCACAGTACGGGTGTGGTACCACACCAAAAATGTTGCCCCTTGTAAAGTTTTTGTTTGTTTTGTGTATTTGGATAACCAAGTCAACAAAAGTTTCAGTGAAGTTTCGTGCTTAAGAGGAAACATGAGACAAGTGATGTTTGAAGAAAACAAAGAGAATTTTATGAAAATGTCACTTGTGAGCACAATATTTGTATTGGGCATCATTTACAATCAAGTTAAAAAATGAGAAAAGTTTTATTAATTGTGCGTATTGAGGGTACATTAAATGTTAGCAATGAAATTAGCCTTAGCAAGACAAAAGAGTCGCTCATTTCATAAAAAATGTATTTTCTATCAGAGTCATTTCCACCACTGGATTATATTAAACACAACACAGAATTTGAGATGTGCTGAAAATGACACTTTGGTTAGAATTGTTGACATTGCAGACATTACAGCTTCATGTTCTGTTATAGCATCATTTTCTTTAAAGCTGCTCTGAAACGATGTGTGTTGTGAAATAAAAATAAAAATGGCTTGTCTTGAAAATGACATTATTCTCCTATGATGCATGTACATACCCATATGTGTTGAACCCAAAACATTTTAAAGAGACTTTACTTTCTAGAAATCCAGTGCTAAAAGTGCCAGAAGTTGCCTTAGCAAGCACCACTAACAGTAACTTTCAGTGACTCTACTTTTATATACAGAATGGTACATACTTTATATTTGTATTGGCTTGGAACATTTGGACTCAGAGAGTCATTTACATAGGCAGTTATAATCGAGCTACCGCATTTATTTGCGTAGTCGAGCTACTGTCTTCATCTCTCTGTCCAAATGAATATGACATCATGCGTAAACGAATAGCTAAAGGAAGATATCAGCTGAGGAAGTGACGTAGACGATTTCTGTTTGATCTTTTAAAGTCCGCTAACTAGCTTCTCAACAGTGAGATTCACACAACAGGCACGGCATAATCAAACATTTACAGCAATTAACATTTCTTAGATTTGTACGAAGGCAGAAGACGACACAATTTGGATTGCTCTAAATACACAAGCTCTGCTTTGCTTCACTGAGCTCTTTTGTAAAGACATAATCCTTATAAACTGTGTGAAGCGTAATAACAACGTTCAGACTGAGGAAAGTTGTCGTGAATAGACAATTAAGAAAATACATACTTTGTCTATATTTTCCTAGTGATTGTTGCTATTTGGTATCAGTATTGAACAGCTCTATATCTGTACCTGTCATTTGTTTCAGGCTCATATTCAGTAAATGTCATGCTTTTTCCCTCATTCTATGAATGGAATCCAGATGAGACCATTAAAAGAAGCTGCTATAACCACTCGATGATAATTGAAAGTAAGATATATGCAGTAGATGATGTATAATTTGTAATGCTTGAATTCTGCATTCATGGCATGCATGCTAGTAGTATGCTCCTGTTACCCTCTTTTATTGCATTTTTTGATGGAATTTGTAAAAATAGTTCATGTAAGAACAAGATTGTTTTTTTTTTATACTAATTTATAAAGAAAGACATTTGTTGCTGTAAAGATGGGTGTTGGGTGATTTTGGTGTAACTATTGCAATTGATAAGAGGATTAGTCAATGGGTGGCCCTGTTTCCCCCTGGTATTAAGATGCGTTTCGGGTGATCCGATCACATGTGGTCAGGTCTAAACGGGGTCTAAGGGCCTATCTCCAATTCCCACACTATATGCATATAAAAGTTCACTTCTGTGAATTTGCTAGTTCCAGGCTGTGCTTTATTATATGATTCCAAGTGAATCTTCCCAGAGAGCGTGTGTCTGTGTATGGGTCTGTATCTGTCTGTTTTACCCCTCTGGGCTTCTCATGGATAAGATGCGTCATGCGCGTCAGCTATGCTCATGTCATTGTTTATTTTCAGTTTCATCAGCGATCTGCTGCATCAAATAAATGAGGAAAAGCGTTCGGTCTCTCCTACAATATGCATTCTTTGTTATTATTTATTGCGTGATGCGAGCCCTATGCAAATACTTTATTATAGTTATAGGGTTTTATGTTTAAAATTTTTCCTATGCTGACGTAGCGCTGTTAGGGTGGGGTAAAGTTTACATATGTGACTTGAACAGCCAGATGCATTTATACTTGACCAGTTTCGAATGGAATGTGTCTCAAACCACCTCCTGAAGTGGTTTGAGCAATCAGATTGCAATCCTTCTTGAATGCGTTTCGGAGGGCATTTCCACTTGGTCTTTTCATGATTGGATAGCCATACGATCAATGAAAACACATGAAGTGGCCAAGTGTAAAACAGGCCTTAAAGCGTTTTGTGATCGGATCGCAGAATCCACACATGAATGGTCAAAAACGCATGTGACCAGTAATGGTTCTAGCTTGTTTGGCACCCTGGGCTGAAACACGCCCCCAAAGTTGTTGATGGGAGGGGTTGTGTGATTCTAAATGAGAACGCCCCCAAAATTGTTGACCACCTGCGTCTTGGCAGCAGTTAAGTGCCACCCTTCACCTGTCAATCAACCGCTGTGCTAAAACAAGAGTTTAAACTTTGCCGTTTATGAGCTACTTTCACTAAAATAATGGATAATTCTGCTTGACATGTTGCGTTTGTGCTTAGATAAAATTTCAGTGGCATCTGGGAGAAACAGCGCCCCGTTTTGTCAGCACTTTCTTTGTCTTTTCTGACTTTGGTGTGCATCATGCAGTAACACACTGGCATGCATGTCATCCCCTCCAAATCCGAACACAATTGGTCACAGGAGACTAATTTAAGTGACCTGATGTAAACAGCGATGTGTCTCACCTTTTCACATGTGATCGGATCACTAGAGATGCATTGTAATACCAGGTGGAAACGGGGCCAATGTGTCACAGGTCTGAATGGCTTACAGACTGCTGATCGGTCCAAAACAAATTTACATTTCTAGCATTCGCAATGAAACGGGATGCATTCCATTCATAAGTGATCATCCCTATGCCCTATTCCCTTCGTAGACTTTAGCTGAGAGCTTTGGAGGGCTTAAAGGTGTGGGGCTCAAATATAAAGTTTATTCTGAACTTACCTTTTAAGTCATTTGAATGGGAAATTCTGTTTGAAGCCATCTCACAGCATGGCTATCATTGTTCTCCCTTTGAAGTGCCCTTAGGAGGCTGATTTAGAGGCTCAAATGCAGGGACATTTGTGTTGTTGCTCTTCTTCTTTGTGTTGTGTTCAACATCCGGGTTGAATACACATCGTGCGGCATCTCAGTTTTTCAGAGCATGCGCATAACGCAGAGGCCAATTGAGGTTCGATTAACATGTATACATGCTGCAAGAAGCTGAGCTACAATCGCATTATCTTGGTCTGTTAGTTAGATCTAGCAAAAACCAAACTGGTATGATCTCCGTCAGACTGAAGCGTTTACATGACATTATATAAAGACAAATTATTGCTTTAGTCCGACTGAATACGCACTCCGTGATGAGTGATTTTAACAAAAGAGAATAGGGCAGAATTGTGCAAGCAGTCACATAGAGGGAGGGGTGCCAAACAAATCACCCTTTGCTTCTATTTTGTTCTTAAGTTGTTGAGCAGGCCTGGGAGGGTGTTAGAGTTTGTGTTGTTCCTATTTTAGCTCTTGTTGTTGGTTTGAGGACGTCTGTTATTGACACACGCCCATTTATCCACATTCATTAGCGTTCATATTGACCTGAATTCTGACTCACCACTGCAGCAGATGCCTTTCAATCTATTTAAATCCCTCATAGTGAAACACAATCTAATCATGAATGATGGAAAAGCTTAATGTGTTACCGACCTGATGCTGTTTTAGGGAACTGTATGTTGCAGGTGGGTGAGATGTTGCTGTGTTAAACCTGTAAATAATCAGACAACCTATTGAACCTACTTCTAAAAGGAATATTCAGGGTTCAACACAAGTTAAGCTCAATTCACAGCATTTGTGGAATTATGTTGATTACCACAAAAAAATATTTGCACTCATCTCTCATTTTCTTTAAAAAAGTTAAATAATTGAGGATACAGCGAGTCACTTAAAATGGAAGGTAGTGGGGCCAAATTTTGGAGAGATTAGCAAGCAATTTTACCAGTTAGTTTGTAATGTCTGAAGTGCCTTAACCCTTTAAGATCTGAAAAAACAAGGAGGGTCAAATGTTTGGTATCATTAAGTAAAAGTTTTACTGATATAGATTATGATAAATTCTGAGAGACTCAGCCCAAGAAACTGCTGGAGAAAAACAAACAAATCTTGAGCCAAAAATCTACTTTTTTGTCTTATATTTCTGATTTGACATTATATACAGTACCTCAGGATGTAAATAAGGTAGCTCTGAAAAACTCTTGTTTTGTTCCAAATCATGTCACCTGTAACATGAGTATCAATTTTGTGTTGATACAAAAAAGCAGTCAAAATTTATAGCACTACAAAGATACATTTTTCATGGTGTCCAAAAACATTTCCAAACAAAAAAAGATTATAATAATAATTGTACATAAGAACGAATTACATATGCAAATACAACAATGACTAAAGATATGCTCTCTCTCTCTCTGAAGTATGCAGGAATGAGTAACGAGATCTCATTCGGTTCCTTTCTGTGTCATTTGAGTCATCATTGAGTCTGTGTCATGTACTTGGTGCCATCTCCTGGTGGCCATATGTATTAGAGTGAATGATCCTCTCTGCCCATATTTGGATGACTTCCACCTTTGGTTGCTGCAATCTGAATCCTAAAAGGATTGGTTTAGCGTTCCATGTCGCTGGACAATATACTACATATTTCTGATCAAATTATCTGATCCAGGAAAGCTAACATGTTTTTAGTCAGATAGCACATTATGTGCTGTGTGGACATTGTGCTTTGTGTGGAATATCTAATGATCCATTCATCTGATTGCGTTGTGTGTGGGCTTGTTTCAAAGATAATCGCCTCCTCTAATATTAGTTAGTAATATTTTGATAATTATTATTTTAGACTAACCCTTTGCTTCAATGGTTAAAGTCCTCACTGAGCAGTTTCTTGGAAAACATAATTGAAAGTCATGACTTAAATTATTTGTCTTTATACCCCCAGTGAGCAAGCCAAAGTTGACTGTGTCAAAGAACCCAAAACTCTATAAGTTGTTAGTTAATAAAGAGATAAAAACCTTGGGAGAAGCCAGGCTCAGCTGGGGGGCCAGTTCCCCTTTGGCTATACAGCATGAATATAATGGCAGTATCAGTTATCTATGTGTAATACAAGTCATGTATTAATAAACAGAGTAGTTTTTGGTGGGCAGTGTGTAAAACTAAAGGAGATTGATTGAACTGTAAGTTTAATGATACTTGTCTTTTAAGTCCATTCCAAATGGAAGTTGCAAATAATAAAAAAGTACATTATTATAAGAAAAGAACAATAAATGTAATAAAAGTGAATTAACATATAACAAGAAAAATTAAGTGCAAAGATGTCAAATTAATTTTATTTTGAAAACCCTACCTAAAAATCAGGGGCTATATTAAAGTAAAAAAATGTACATTATTTACTAACATATTTTAACATTTGTATTACAAAACCATCTAAAATTACAAGCTTGTTCAGGTAGAGTCTTGATAGAGCATTGTACTTGCAATGCAAAGGACGGGGGTACGAGTCTTGAAGAGCATGAGTCGATACATGAGCCAAAAGTGTCAGAAGCAACACAAAATAACGTGGTTTCTTCAGCAATTGCGATTTATTCTCACTTAGAGGAGGTCAGTTAGGGAAGTCAGTTTTTTTGGAATGAAATTCAATGGATGAACCTTAAACTTCATCTGTTTCTCATTCTATCAGTTAGGTTTTGATATAGGGATTAGGGTTGGGAGGTCTGTTCTGCTGATTTAAACACTTGATAGAGCATTAACCTTAACCTAAATTTACTCTCTTTTAGCACCCCGCAGTGGACATTTCACCTCGCAACTGCCACGATACATAAAGAGCCACGTAAAATAATTTAGCAAAAATGTCACCAGTGATGCATTTCAGAATCGAAATGTAATACTTACAGTGAGGGATTTTGAAAAAGTATGATCAATCGTAATAGTGATGCTTGCCAAACACCAATTATGCATACTATATCATAACCAGTATTGGGTGTAATGCATAACAAAGTGATGAATTACTGTAATTAAATTAATTTCATTGAAAAAAGTAAAGTAAGGGATTACTCTTATTTTTTCAGTAATTTAATTAGTTACTTTTGATATAATTGTGTTAAATACTGTTTAGACTATAGAACAATTCTATATAAAACAATTGTGAATTATATAATATAAATCATAAATATAAATCATATAAATGATTCCCAAACTGGCCAGTGTTAAACTGGAAAGAAAAAATAATTAAAAGAACAGTTTCAATTCCATCCTTGTATTTTTCATCTAGTCGAGGTTGATAAGGGTTGTAGAAAGTAATTAGTAATAAGTAATGCAATTACTTTTCAGACAGAGTTATTAGTACGGTAATCTTATTACGTGGTAGAAGTTAGTAATTAATTACTTTTTTAGAGTAACACTGATCATAGCATCATGCCAATCACCAATAAAATGACTTCAGTAAAAGCATATTGATGTTCTTTATCTGTTTGACATGCCTGGTTTTCATTGTTCTGTCAGGTTGGCTACTGACACACATGACACATGACTCTGTGCGTACATGGGAAAGTATGCAGATGCCGGTAGAAGGTTGCAATGCAGAGACAGATAAGGAGAGTGAAGGGAAATTATGATATCTGATTAAGACGGCAAGTGTCGGGAAAAGCAGACCTCAGAAATTGCTGTGTTGTTGGATGACTGTAGATGTGGTGATTGGAAGTGTTGTTTTCTATCTTGAATTGTAAAAACCCAAAGGAAAGAATGCAGTTTGGGTGTTTTCTTTAGTATCCCCAACAAGAGTGCTACACTTCTGTAATTTTAGAGTATTTCAAAGTTGATTTGCCTGTGTTTGTTTCACAATACATTAGCAATGCTTACAGTTTGAGAACCGCTCGCTTCCTGTTAGATATTCACGCTTGAAACAATGTATCTTAGTTGCAGAATGAATACTGCAAACCTTAATAGAGCAGCCTATTGGTGCAGTGCAAACCATGCCGCTATTTAAAGTAGGTTATAAATATATAAAATCACATTTGAATATTGATCTGTTTCTCACCCACACCTTATCATGTCACCTCTGAAGATATTGATTTAAACACTGGAGTCTTAAGGTTTACTTTTATGCTCCCTTTATTTGCTTTTTGGACCTTCATAGTTCTGGTCACCATTCACTTGCATTGTATGGACCTACAGAGCTGAAATATTCATCTGAAAATCTTCATTTGTGTTCTGCTGAAGAAAGTCACATCTGGGATGGCATGAGGGCGAGAAAATTATGAGAGAATTTTCATTTTTGGGTGAACTATCCCTTTAATTAAAACATTTAATTATCGTCATGATGCAACTTTATTATTTTATTTCTGATGCAACATTTTCAACAGAAATGTTACTGCCGAGATCAACACTGTGCATGTAATCATTAATTTCTGATCCATTTAAAAAAAAAATATTTCACCTCACCCGAAATTTGAAATTCTTTCGTCATTGACTTGTTCCAAACCCATATGACTTTCTTCTGTTTAGCTCAAATAAAGTTATTTATCTCCATGCAGCTCTTGTACATATGATACAAGTGAATGGATACTGAGGTTATCAAGCTCCCACAAGGACAAAGAGCACTACAAATGTAGACCATATGACTATATTCCAAGTCTTCTGAAGCTATACAATAACTATGTGTGAGGAACCGACTGAAATTTAAGTTGTTGCTCAATGAAAATCCTCCCCTCTGAAATTCATGCATATTTGCATTCAAACATGACACCTTAAGAAAGTTCTAGATCTAGGCTGTGGAATCCACAGATACGTGCAGAATCATTGTCTAGTGGTTAGCACACATATTGAATCACTTTAAATCATTAAGGTGACCCGAGTTCTAGTCTGGCTTGTTTCATTTCCAGGCCTCTTTCTAGTGTACCTTTCAACAAATGTGTAGTGCATGATTCTGATGCTACCCCTAAATTTGATTACATACTATGGGGTTCATATTTGGGATTCATTTTGGAAATTATATGCTTTAACTTCTGGGAAGATATTTCATAAGACTTAATTAGTATGTTGCTTTCCAATAAAAATAACTAAGCATCCTTAAAACAGATGTCTCCCAATGTTTAAGATACATTCTCTGAAAACAAGTTTTAATATTGTAATATTAAGATGAATACATTTTTAAATATTGTAAGGATATTTAGAAAAACAAGCAATACAGATTGTAAATATTATGATCAAGCTGTTTAACTGGCTTAAAGGTGGGGTATGTGATTTGCAAAACAGCCGGCAGATTTTGAAAATACACAACTCATAAGGTCCTACCTTCTCTCCTCCAACGCTGGCCCTGACTCCACCCATTCGAAAAACATGGACGCGCAATCATGCACGAGCGAAAACTCGTGCATGAGAGCGAGCCAGGCTTTTTTTTTTTTTTTTTTTTATTAATGCCACGAACCAGAACAATACAATGAGACATAATCCTTCAAAATGAAACAAAAAACCAAGTAAATAAAGTAAAATAAAAAAAAGAACAGTGCCAGAGGACAAGAAAAAAGTATTACAAACAGAAAAGGGGTGTTACATTATATATCCTGCTTACAATGCTATAAGCTCTAATTGCCTTTTTACTTGTGCACTTACACAAAAGAGAACAATAAAGCTTAAAATCATTTTTAAAGCAAGAAAAGTTAGGTTTGGAGTCAGACCATTTCATTTTATGAATGTGAAACTTCCCCATCAGTATTAACAATTGTATAAAGTATGCCTTATCTTTCTCAATCCCATGATCACTAAAGTGTATCATAATGTCAAATCCACTCAGCTGTAAGTCAATGGTCAATTTTTCCTTAATTAAACGCTCCACATCAATCCAAAATATTTTTGTATGTATACAATGGAAAAATAAATGAAAAATTGTTTCCTTTTCACCTTTACAGAAATTACAAGAGTAATCAATATCTAATTTAAAACGTTCCAATACATGTTTTACTGGATATATTCTATGCATTATTTTAAAAGAGACTTCTTTTACTTTGTTATTAATGTAGAATTTATCCACTGTTCGCCAAGCATTACACCAATTTACATCTCCAAACACAGATGACCAGAAAAAACGAGCTGGAGGGTAAACAATATTATTAAGTATATTCCTAACATAGTTATTTGAGACTTTATTTTGTAAAATGTCTGTATTACCCAGAAATATTTTACCCATAATGTCTGTAAAATTTAGATCTTCCTCTTGTGGTGCATTTTTAAGAAGGATCAATACTTTCCTGGGAATCGCATCCATTACAACTGCAAAGTCTTTAGGTCTAACTGGTATTTTAAATTTATTCAAAAATTCTCTATATGTTAATAAATTTCCATCATTATTCAAAAGCTGGCTAACTAATATAATATTGTTTTCAAACCAGTAATCAAAAAAAAGAGATTTATTTTTGTAAAGGATGTCTTTGTTGTTCCAAATGTAATATCTCCTAGGTGAAAAGTTATGTTTGTAGGCCAGTGTCCATGCCATGAGAGCTTGTTTATGAAATTTTGCAAGCTTAAATGGTATTTTGTCAATCGAAAAGTTACACTTCAGTAAAAATGAGAGGTCGCCCAATTGTTTAAACAGATAATTGGGAAAGGAATTCCAAATGCATTCCTTATTTTTTAAATACTGAATAAGCCAATTTATTTTAAATACATTGTTCAAAGCATCATAACTCAAAACCTCTAAACCACCATGATCTTTAGGATTGCATAAAATTTCTTTTCTCAAATAATGTGGCTTGTTTTTCCAAATAAAATCAAAAAGCATTTTATCTAGTTGTTTGGTAACTTTAGTGGGAATATCCAATGATAACGAAACATAGACTGATCTGGAGATTCCTTCAGCTTTTGACAAAAGTACCCGCCCCAGAATTGATAGATCCCTTTGTAGCCATGCATTAGAGAGCGAGCCAGGCTAGCATAGGTTGGAGTTTCTGCATGACGTCACCAGTTACCTACTAAGACCGTCAACATGGCACAACATTCAGCGTTAAGTTGCACCAGAAATTATTAACATTCAACAGTCACATAAATCATTAGTATTGTTAGAAAATTGATGTTTTTGAAATGTAAATATATATTGTATAAATATAAAATATATAAAAATATATAAAAATATATTGGACGTCCTGGTTGTCACCGAAGTTTATGGCTAAATATAGGGCTGACCGATATAACGTTATCAGATGAGATTGTTATGCGCATCTCGTCAGTAAAGCACATAACATAAAGTGCATTCATTGATTAGTAAATCGCCATCAGCTGCTTTCAGATGGAGCGGCGTATACTACACAGAGCCGTAGTTCACTAACAAGCTGGGCCGTGATAATGAAGGGTAAATTGCCCAGCTTGTCAGTGATGAACTACAGCTCTGTGTAGTAAATGCCGCTCCATCTGAAAGCAGCTGATGACGAACGGGACACGCGCCAGGGTGGTGGGGGAGGGGGCATGGTACGACCGTTTGATTGACACATTTTCTGTCCAATGATTCTAGATGGTCTTGAAAATGATCGGCTGGAGTTTTTCGAGTCCTGCCCGTTCCACAGATGATTAAATTGCTTAATTTTCATTTCAGTGCTTCTAATTTACAGCCAGTAAGTGGGTTAGGAATAGGATTTCAAGTTATTTTGAAAAAATGGTCAAAAAAGAAAATCACATACCCCACCTTTAAAGTTTAAAACCCAAGTTTTAGCAATGTGGGTGATTGACAGGTGAGTAGGCGGCACTTAGGATGCATCAGGACGAATAAGCATTTACATAAAAAATTTGATGTGGTCACATGAATTTTCGATGTTTTGGAACCTGTTTACACATGTATTTAGCACTTTCCACTTGTGATTGGGTCACCCGATACATATCTTAATACCAGGTGTAAATGGGGTCTTCTATACATAGTTGAACATGGTGCACCACTTTAAGCTGTCTCACTATCAATGTCTAATGCTAAGCAACTCATCAGTAAGTGAAACTAATGGGCCTTCTTTGGTGTGCTGTCATGGCTTGATTTGCAGTCCACCATGGAGAACATACAGTAACAGTGCTGGAGAACCATATGAGGTCTTTTGGACATGTAGGGGAATGCTGTGTGGTGTGTTTGCTTGAGATATTTTAACGAGTGAAGTGGGCGATCACTGGCTCTTTAGTGATGACATGCAGACCTGGTGGCACTGGGTGGTAATTTATGTGCTAAAGGTAGTAATTGAAAACCTAATGTGAGTGGTTTGTGTGTGCATTTTTTTTTTATGATATAGATTGATATATATTCTGAGACTTTCAGCCTAAGAAAAAGAAGAAAAAACAGACACATCATTGTTCATCATGGCTTTTAGAATTTTGTGTTGATACAACAAAGCAATCAAAAGTTATAGCATTACAAATATAATTTATCATGGTGTCATGATAATGTTGGAAAAACATTTCCATTTATCCAAAAGCCTCTCCAATCAAATAAAACACCATAATTGTAAATAAGAACTAATTATACAATCAAACACTATGACTAAATGTACACAAAGCATGGAGACATGATTTTAGTGAAGAGATTTCACAGAATGAGTGCCTTTTGACTCATTGACTCGGTCATTTACATGGCGCCATCTCCTGGTGGCCATATGTCACATTGTGCTTTGTGTGGATTATCTAATGAACTATGCATCTGATCACCTTGTGTGTGTGAGCTCGTTTGAAAGATAATTACCTCCTCTAAGTAATGATATGTGATATTATGTTCTGTTTATGTTTTGTAAAGTTATAAGCCAAAACGCAGCATTAAAGCAACACCAACATAATTGGCAAAGGCATATACTTAGCTATTCCTCGCTATATATTTGTCTGAGTAAAACAAATAGGCTGGTTGTATTTAACTTTTTGAGAGCTTTACAACAACAGATGACACATGGCTATTTGATCAGTTTCATGTTTTTACTGACTGCAATAACATGTACAGTGCATTCTTTTTTTATATAAATTATCAAAACAGAACACCGCTGGCGGGCCCATTCGAGCGTAAAGGCTTAAAGATCCATGTACCAGAATGTTTGTAGAACAGTCTACTGTACAGGGGTGAAATTGTCTTTCATTAGGGCCTAGCACCGAAGGTGTGTAGCCCCTATTGTATGAGTTAGTATTATTATTACTATTATTATTGTTCTGGCTGGGAATGATTAGTCTATGAAAGCCCTATTGTTCCTGGAGAACAATACAATTCTGCATTTCTTTGGGGATTTTATGCTATTTTTATCTTATTTACATGTGAATGTCTAAAAGTTACCATTAATTTAATATACAAATAAAAACATTTGGGGGGAAAAATTTAATAAAATTCAGAACCTAAACTTCTATAACTTGAAACAAGAAATAAATATGAGACTGTGACATAAATTGGAGGCAGATTGCTGCCATCTGGTCAACAAAATATAATTAACATGACTTGAAAACCTGCCATGCCAGTAACAGCCAGTAGATGTATGTAGTCTGATGCTTGTTGTAATTAAAATTTTTATTTTATCACGAGATATGCATTTTGGATATTTATATGACATTACCAAAATATTATGTCAAAGTTTAGCATTTTAAAATTGATTTAAAGTGTCAGTTTTTGCAGTTAATGTCATCAAACCTGACCATGGTGTTACAACGAAAAGACACCGATAAGCATTTTTCTACCAATCATTTATTTCAAACATAAAAATGTTTTAACTCAAAAGTAAATGCATAATAATGTCAAGAAAATAAACATCAAGAAACAGAAATGAACTGTGAAATTCTGAAAATAGTATAAAACAGAAAAATCTGAGTAAACATTTTGCAATTTCAAACTTTCTATATTAAAAATGTGTTTAGCAAACATGTGTATGTGTGTGTGAGTGTGTCACATTGCTGTCATCAGCTGTAAAAGAACAGATGACTTGTAATGTCAACAATGACCAAAAGATTCCTGTAGAGCTCCACTTTTTTTATGACCTGGTTATGCGTGTGTGTGTGTGTGTGTGTGTGTGTGTGTGTTCTGCATTGTTTGAGTATTATCGTCTCAACCCTTCATTTCTGAGTGTGTATGTTTAACATTGTGGCTGATTTATTGGTTTTATTTGACAAATGTACAAAAAGCATTGTGTTAAAGTCTCACCAGTTCGTTCTTGTGTGAGTGGGTGTATATGCTTTGCACTGAGGATGTTTCAGTCTCACCCAGTCAGTTTTTGTTTTGACATTGAGGCTGATTTATTGATTTTATTTGACAGATGAAAAAAATAATTGCTCTGTTTTTTGGTCCTTCCTATTCATTTTCAACGGTCAGTAAATTATGACGGTGAAAACCAAAATGTGTCGCTTTTTTTTATGACCACTTAGACGTTGAATCAAGCCCTTTTTTAAGTTCAGATGGCAAATGGAGAAAAAAATCATCAAATGTTGTACTGATCAGATAAATGTATATTTTTTTTTATTACATTTTAAAAATTATTTTTGGAAGTAAATGCCTGAATACCATAGGAGGGTTTTAATTTAACTTTGTCTTATTTGAATGAAAATTGGAAGAGGTCTACGACATCATGTCTAGAGGGTACGTAAGCTGTTTGGAGACCATGTTTGGAGCTGTTTGGCGGCTGTGGCTCAGTTGGTAGAGCGGGTTGGCCACTAATCGCAGGGTGGTTCGAATCCCGGCCCACACGACTCAACAGGAAGTGTCCTTGACACTGCAAGACACTGAACCCCAAGTTGCTCCCAATGGCAGGCTAGCCATTGGTCATCATGTCCAGAGGGTATGATGCATGGCAGCTCTGCTGCCATTGGTGTATAAATGTGTGTGTGAATGAGTCACAGTGTAAAGCGTTTTGAATACCGTTAAGGTTAAAAATGGCTATATAAGTGCAGACCATTTACTTTTAATGTATAATTGCTTCCTTATTCTTAATAATATATATATATATATATATATATATATATATATATATATATATATATATATATATATATATATATATACATACACATACACACACAGTTGCAGATTAAGTTTACATACAGCTTACCCAAATACATTTAAACTCAGCTTTTCACAATTCCTGACATTTAATCGTAGAAAACATTCCCTGTCTTAGATCAGTTAGGATCACTGCTTTATTTTAAGAATGTGAAATGTCAGAATATTAGTAGAGCGAATTATTTATTTCAGCTTTTATTTCTTACATCACATTCCCAGCATGTCAGAATTTACATAAACTTTGTTAGTATTTGGTAGAATTTACTTTAAATTGTTTAACATGGGTCAAATGTTTTGGGTAGACTTCCACAAGCTTCTCACAATAAGTTGTTGGAATTTTGGCCCATTCCTCCAGACAGAACTGGTGTAACTGAGTCAGGTTTGTAGGCCTCCTTGCTCGCACATGCTTTTTCAGTTCTGCCCACACATTTTCTATTGGACTGAGGTCAGGGCTTTGTGATCGCCACTCCAGTACCTTGACTTTGTTATCCTTCAACCATTTTAATTAATGTTAATTCAGGATCAGACTCTGGCTCAAACGTGTATGGATGAATTCCTCCGGTTGTCATTTTTTTAACCATCCAAAGTTTTCAAAGCAACCCCACATGCGCATAATGGCGGGGGCGTTTACACTTATCCACATTCAAAGATGTTACCCAATCACAGCAGTGGGCATTTACACTGAAGTCTTCAAGAACACATGCCCCAGAAATGGAGCATTTGAATCAGAGGCACAAAAACTGGATATAAAATGACCAATTATTCCTAAACTATGACTGCTTTCGAAATTTGGATATGTGCCAAGCAATAAAGATTACTTCCAACCGATCGCATCCAAACTGCACTGATTCGGTGTGAATAGTAGGGTTGTAAATTGCAACTTACAGTGACAATTTGTCATCTTTACAACAATCAAGAAAGCCTTTCAATCCAAAATACTTACATGCCCATGACAGGAGAGTTTGTGCTATCCGTGTTTTTTCTTGGCTACCTCAGTATTATTGAAAGATTCTCTTACAGTTTACTGTGATAAATGTAAGTAAGGGTGTTTGTGTGTAGATGTGAAAAATCTTGTAACTGATGTTGGAGCTGGGCAGGTGTTTTCTGTTTGCCTCATCAGCTATGTTCAGAAAATTGTGTCTGTTTAATTGTTTGAATTGGTTGAATTCAAATGTGTTGCATGCGCAACAATATCGAGGTAAGCCCAACTTAATCACACATGTAAGCTACTCGCTATCCTGTAACCAGAGCTTGCAACCCTGTTACGCACACACACGGATAGCGCAGTGTCCAAATTCAGGCTTCAGTCACTATGTGCACACCTGTGTCCCACATGAGAACCATATTTAGCGCTTAAGGAAAATTAATGTCATAAGGTTGCTGCATCGCCTGACAGAAATGCGTAAGGACTTGGCTGGCAAAATAATTTAAAAATAAAGGTGCATCTTAAAAAACATACATAGATGTTTACGTGTTGAATCGATATATCGTATCGTTGTTGATTTGATCGATGGATCGTTACACCCCTAGTAAATAGCCCCATACAGTTGAGCATTGCATCTTGCTCCCTATCATAACACAACATTAGCAATGCATTGTAAAACGCTGTGTCAAGTTGAAAGGTGTTCAGTTTGGAAAAGCATGTCGATTTTTACGCACTGTCTGTATAAAATGTTATGCATAGCACGATGCTCTTCGGTTTATATGTTTTCATTTCACCCTCTTGTGGACTTAGGAGACAAACTCAATTTAAAATATGGATGTCTCTTATCTTTTTCCCCTAACCAAAATGGTCTTTAAACTTCCATTTTAATTTAAATGGTTGTAATATTTTAGTGAAATATTTTGTTTTGTTTCTCAGTCCTGTTGACAGCCCTACCTCAGTGTGTTCATGTTGAGTGAAGAAATTGAACAGAAAAAATGGTGGCATCAACGTAGGTGGAGCACAGGGTCACACCCATCGATGACGTTAACCAATTGCAATGAAAAGGTAGTCTCAAAAGACTGCAAGATCATGTAGATTTACACTCTACAATATCAGGAAGATAAGACCCTTCCTCTCTGTACATGCCACACAACTGCTCGTTCAGTCACTTGTCATAACTAGACTGGACTACTGTAATGCTCTCATTGCAGGCCTTCCTGCATGTGCTATTAGACCTCTCCAAATGATCCAGAATGCAGCAGCACGTCTGGTCTTTAATGAACCTAAGAGAGCACATGTTACACCACTCTTTGTCTCTCTCCACTGGCTGCCGGTTCATACACGTACTAAATTCAAGGCCCTGATGCTGGCACACAAAACAGTCACTGGGTCTGCTCCAGCATACCTAAAAACATTTATGCAGAGCTACGTTCCCACCAGAAGCCTGCGGTCGGCTAAGGAACGTCGCCTTGTCGTACCAAAACAAAGAGGCACCAAAACACTTTCAGTTTCATCATACCACGGTGGTGGAATGACTTTCCCAACTCAATTCGGGAAGCTAACTCACTCTCTATCTTCAAAAAACGGCTAAAAACACATCTTTTCCAAAAGCACTTAACAGGTCACTAAAAAAATAAAAAAATATTTACAATTCTTGTTGCACTTAAATCTGTTTTGTATACTATTCTGATGATAGTGAAACTTTGTAGTATGGCACTTTTCGTACCACTGTCTCCTTAAGATGATTCGCTTATGTTTTCCTCTTTTGTAAGTCGCTTTGGATAAAAGCGTCTGCCAAATGAATAAATGTAAATGTATTTAACAGCCAGTATTATTATTTTTTGCCCTTACGAGCTGTTTCAGACCACTGCAATAAACTCAAAAACACCTTTATTTTGGCCAGATTTTGTTCAAAATGACGTCACTCTTGTTCATTCTACGATTTCGCTGTGTTTTGCGGAACACAAAATTAGATTTTTTTTTTAATGCATATCACGGCCCATCTTATCAATACAATGACAGTGGATAGGGATGATCACACAAACCGTTTTACTTACAAAAGTTCGTATTCGGCATTTTTATCGTTTCCCTTAAACACTGGAACTAAACACAGCAGGTCAAAATTTCTCAGACTGTACAAACTACATAAATATTTAATGAGGCAAGCTCTATTTAGTAAATAATTGTCTGTCTGTTGCTAAACAATTCACAGAAACGCTATATACCTTTGGCACAGAAAGCTCCAAAAAGCAGGTTTTCATAACTCGCTTTATGAAGTGTGAAATGTTGCTTAACCCAGGGATAAAAGTGGCCTTAATACTGAGTTTAAAAAGACATTAACCCAGGGTTAAGTGTAGTGTGAAAAGCCTCAATTTGTTATACTCAAAGGTAGGTGGTCACCTAAAATCTGGCTTTAGCCAATCAATGCAGACTGTACCTGACAACACAAACAAAGCTGACACCTTTAGGAGATTCATAGTCCTATTTGACCATATATTAAAGCCCTAGAGCAAGAGGAAGACGGCATCTGGACCAACAGTATTACTTGATATTTAGTGCCTTTACAACTGATATTCTGATATTTCATCAGCTCCGAAGCCACATATGGGGAAATGTAATTAATTGCAGATTTTATCAATTGACATACATCACTTCTCCTTGAGCAGGCTTGAAAATGGAGGACAACGTTTTCACAGGGCTAAATACCATTTATAGCTCGAAAACATGATTTTTCCTGTCATTGATGGTTGACACTTGCTTTAAAGGGGTAGATACGTATATACTGAATAATGAAGATATACTGTATACACAGAATGAAGAAGGCTTCTCTTGGGTTAATCCGAGATAACAGAACTCTCTTTTCCATTTCCTGTGTTGTTTTTGGTGTCAAGCATGTTATGCTTGAAGCAGAGGTTTGTTTCATTAAAGTTGGATGTGAAATCGAATGGAAATGAGCAATTGAGAAATGAGGTATTAGCAATGGAAACCATTCCTGATTTCAACCCACTCTTGAAGAACATGTTTCTCAGTTTGGGGGAAATGTATTACTTTCGCAACCATTAGACATGCACAATGCAAAACAAGATCTGTGCCAAAAGTTTACAGACTGTCATTTAGCATCTGACAAATGATCTGTCTTTATACATCTTATGCGGCAATTTGCATAATCTGTTATGTGATTGTGGGAATTTGAGCCCATGGGAACAATGAAATGGGATGTTCCACATCTGTGCTGTCTCCTCCCAAAAACACTCATGGTCTCGGTTTATGAGCTCAACCTCAAAGACTTGTGTTTCGGAAATGATTACACCAACATGCAGACCTGTTTTTTTTGTTTTCCCAGAATGCAGCCTTGAACACAGAACTGATCTGTTGACTTTTTATTGCAGGAAATCTGAGACCGATATAACACAGATATTTTGTACAATGATGTTGTGTATGCTGTTGTCAGGTTTATCATAGTTTAAGACAATGTTCTTCAACAAGGGGTCCGCAAATTACTGTTTGATCCACCACCGGCACTCATAATAATCACTTGCACGCGAGTGAGAGACAGTACCGCCTCTCCCTTTATGCATATTACACAGTATTTGTAGGGCACCAACTCCCTAGGGGGCAGCAGAAACTTTACTGGCTGCTCTTACACGCACGTTATACATTATTCAAGTATAGTCCGATAGTAGTCGCGGAACACAAAATATCGACTCGCACTTGATCCTCGTGCACATGTATTTTAGTCTAGCCACATTCTGAACCTGCCCCTCGAACCTGCATGCCAAATCTTCCTCTTGCAGTAATCCTTCCTCATTTTATCTTGATATGAACTAAATGGAATGCCGAACATTGTTAAAGTTTGATGAAATTAGCCCATGCTCATTACAGGCCGCTCATAACGCAACGCATATCATTTTAAGCAGCGCTGCAGTAGAGTTGCGCAAGTAAACGTGTCTTTAATCACCATAATTAAAGGTGCACACAGTCATTTTTTCCTCATTACAGCATTTTCCTCCTACAGAAATGAACTGAAATAATGTATAAAATCGATCACTTACATGGGAGTAGGTATAGGCCTATCAGTAACCTTATAAATAGGCAGAAAATGCAACACTCAATATTCAGACAATATGCATCTGGTGTCCCTGCTCCATCTCTCTACATTCCAATGGGTCCTTGGCCTGAAAATGTTTGAAGACCCCTGGTTTAAGACAATGGTTGTTTTGTCTTAAAATGTTGTGTTTTTGATAGTTCCAGACAGTACAACCCCATCCTACAAAACACACTGACCTTTGTCTTGTCATAAGGTCGTCTCGGCCTTTCTTTGACTTATCATGCGGTAAGTTCTCAGTCATTATGCTTTGTGAAATGCTTTGTACTCGGGTTGTCTGTCAAATATGCATGGCCAATGTGGTACATTTGAATGTGGGATATTTGAAAGCTGATGTGAAAACAATAGCAAAATAACTAAAAACAGCAGGTTTGGAATGACATGGGAAAACTGTATTTCCCATTTGTCATTAGTATTTATGGTTAACCAGATTCATTTATTGATGTTGCCTTAATTAAAATTAAGTCTTGGATCGGAAGCTACCTAAAAATTACTATGTGAGCATCGCTAATTTGCTGTAGCCAACACTACGTGACCGATTAGGTGGGAAAATTTTGTTTTACAACACTTTATATGTAAGCACAAAAAAGTAGCCTAAATATCCTTCTTTAAACGTATATGTTAAATGTAGAACCCTGATCGGTTAGGATAGACTTTGAAAAAAAAAACACACAAAAAAACAATTAACCCTATAACAGCCCCTGTATCAAATTTGATAAGTTATTTTCTAAAGACTGTGCATCATAAACATATTAAAAATGTTGTACAAAATCTTGTTGTCTGCAATGTACTAGATGTCTTCTGCCACCTGGAGGACATTTCCAGGCATTTCTTGATGGAAAAATATTTTTTTTAATTTTTCCAAAAATGTCCTCTTTTGTATTGCATGCACTTGCTGATTTTAAAAAAGTAAAAGTGACAGTAATGAGTATATTGTTACTGATATTTTAAAATGAGTATTTGTTGAATATATGCATCTTGTGCTTGGTTAAAATGTTGTATATTATTTTATTGAAAAAGCCAGTTTAAATCCATGTATCAAATATGATACAACAGGCTTTTGAGGTATATCTCTCAATCACCATTCCATTACATTCATGCCCACCACAAAAAACAAAACAAAAAAAAAAATCATAGAGCTTTTTATGTACATGTACATTTGATAAGATTTATCATCAATCATTATAAAGATCTCATTATTTTACATTACAAGCTATTAATGATGTCATCTTACCATACGTTCCTGAGACCCAGTGAAAAAAGTTTTACAATTTCTCTTTTTTTAAATGTGCATAAAATACATATGATGAAAAATGTTTATTGAAATTTTTTTTTTTATTCATATTGTATTTTATGTGCTTACATTTTGATACATTTTAATCCATATTTTTAGACCAAAGAGAGGAAGTTTTCATGGCCAAACTCTCAAACATTTGGTATCTCTGAAAAACCCAGGGAGTTCTCTGATAATACCCCAAGATTTAATACTGTCGCATATATGGGATAAGAAAATCTTAAATAACAAATGTCCTACACCAAAATTAATTGCTGGGCCTCAGGAGGATAATGACCTTTAAAGCCTAATGTATCAAATATGATAAATACAAATAATGTTTTTTTTTAAATGTACGATTCCTTTTTATTGTTTGTCTAATACATTAGAAACAGTTTAATGTTAGAATATATATATATATATATATATATATATATATATATATATACATATATATATATATATATATATATATATATATATATTTTTTTTTTTAACATTAAACTAAGTATTGAATGCTCCATTACTCCATCCTCTTTATTTTTGCATTTCTTGGCTTAGGTGGTTGATCAGTTTACTTCTGGTGGCCGCAGCCGTCCCATCTGCAGCTGTTGTTGAAGTCCCTAATTGGATGACAGTGTGAACAGCTAAAAGCGCTCAACATTTTTCAATTCGATCTGGGCTACTTTCTTATGTAAAAACATGAATATGCATCTTTTTTTTTTCCAATGTGCCTCCATTATGAACATCCTGGTTGGATTAAATGTGATTTTTACATCAATCTAACTCTACATTTTTCATATGCGTGATTGATTTACAGCGTATATAGGCCTGTTATGGTTTATAACTTGTAGTTGTTAGTTAGTTGATGCATACATTTCCTTTTTAAAGAAATCAAATAAAATGATAGGCGTCAGCAGTGATTCGTTTGGATTACACTTAGTAAAATATGCACATTAAACAATACAGAGGTAGATTAATGGAACTCTGCTGTTTAATCATGCAGAAAACAGTTTCTAAATTTCTGTATCAAAATGGGCATGCAAGCCAGTCAATGCAAATCTGAAATCATTTGTTTTAGAAAGTAATTCTTCTTAACTTGTTATGCCATTCCTTCCTGCTGCCCTTCGATTTTATAGTATATTTTTGCTTGTTAGAGGATCATCAATGGTAATTAAATTCCACCATACAGACTGCAAATTACTTTAAAAAAACAAAAAAACTGCCATAGAAAAACCACCCCAACAATAGTCCTGTTTCCCACTAAGCTAATTTAACTCTCTCTCTCTTTTAGATCTGTGGATTTGTTAATGCCATTAGTCCAGTGGGGAATGACCAGCAGAATCTCATGGCGTTCCGATTCTCTGCTTTTAACCCCATCCTGGACCCTTGGATCTTCATCATCTTCCGCAAGGCTGTCTTCCACCACCTTCGTTCATTCTTCCACTGCCGTTTCCCCAGAGACTCAGTGAAGACCACAGCTCAAACTGCCCTGTCTGTCCCTCTGGAGGCTGGAGATCTCAGCCACAGTTCCAGCATCCAGAAAAAAATCTACTGCAGCATTCCCCAATGAAGATCAGAGCATTTCTCGACAAAGTACTTAATGCATTGTGCACTGAAGAATTTCAAAAGGTGAAGATGAGACTTGGAAACTTTAGTTAAGACTTAAAAACTGCATTAAGAGTGGTTTAAAGCCAATACAAAATGTATCTTTGGTGGTAAGAACCAAGAATGAGAACATGGGCGTCATGGCAATGGAGAAGAAAACACTTTGTAAATATGTAAACAAATGTTTAGGGCTAAGTAGGCTCTTCTGTGCATGTAAAACACGAAATGTAGGTGCCCGACTTACTAGAAATGCAAGCGTGCTTGTTAGAAAAAGTCAAAAAAAGAACATGAAGGTACAAACCACCAATGTCAGTAAGCAAAACTGGGGCAGTGATACATACCACAAACCACACGCATACAAAGAAAGGTTTCCACAGGTTGTCAGTTACTCCGCAGTTTCCCAGTCATCAAGCATTGAACATGCTCTTGAAGATCACAGGTGAACAATTTGTTCAGATATGGACTAATGGAATGGAAGATTTTAATTCACAGCTGAGCCATCAATTATATTAATGCAAAAGTGACTAACAACACTTCAAATTACATTTTGAAAGTGTGTTAGCTTTTAACCCTTATTTATGAAACTCCACGCAAAGCTGAATTGTGGTGCCAAATATATACAGTGCCTCCTTAAACATTCAAACAGTTAATGATGACAAATATGATAATTGGAGTGATGAAGACACATTTCCATTGATGGACAAGTAGTTGTTAAAACAGGCTCTGTGCTGTGCCTATCCAATCAATGTTATTAAATGTGTAAATATTAGAAGTCGACCAATAGTGGATTTTGTTGATACAGATAATCAAGGTGGCAGATATCATAAATATTTCTTAGCCTATCCTTGTCAAAAATGAATAAAATTCCCAAAGCAGTTTATTGTGCAACCAAAATCCCAATAATAACCAGAAAAAGGACAATTTGGTGCATAATGCTGGACATTTATCTCTAAACAAGTTCGAAATACACTGGGAATTTGGCTCTGTTACAATGCTCTATATGCAAGTATTTACCAAATTACGCTTTTTATATCCTATATATCCACCAGATGAAGTGTTGTGTATATATATATTTCACCAAATGAGGTATATTGATGAGGAATTACAAAAAAATAAAACCCTATCAGCAACTGCAAAACTGAGATTTTTGGCAGTAACCTATAGTTCCAAAAAGCAACTATCGGTACCGATTAATCTGTAAAACCGATATATCGGTCTACCTCTAGTAAATATGCAAAAGACAATATTAAGCCAGGGTTTATTAACTCAGTATAAACAGTGTGAAACATGGAACATATCCCAGGAACAATTTAAAGTGTGAAAAGCCCATTTATACGGTGTCAAATTAGTGAAAAAAATGAAATCGAAGGATAGAACTGCTGTTATGTTTGCTCCACTTTGTGTTTAGAGAAACATTTGTGCTATTTTACATTTAAGTCATTCTGTGTCTGATCATTTTGTTTGGATTAAGTAGCATGTTTACATAAAATCCCTGACAAACTGCTAAAACTGTGGCAATTTTTTGAGGGGATAAAATATCATTTCTAATTACAGATCACATTTTAGTTATTATTTCATGGTGGTACATAAGTATGGATAATATACATTTAATTGTAATAATTAATTAAAAAAAATAAGAGTGAGTAAACAGGTATCCGGCCTGAGTACAGGAGACTAAAGCGGGCCAAAGGGATAGGCTCTGGCAGGTGAAATTCTATCCGGAACTGGCCTGAATGTATTTTGCCATTTGGGAAAAGACTATGACCTCTAAAGTCTTTTGTATAGTGTAAAAAGCTTTCACCATACTGAATGTTTAGAACAAGGTTCAAACTATCCTGCCCAAAGCAATGCACGTCTGCTCTCATAACTGCTCTCAAAGTATAATCCTATATGTTTTATTCAAAACCATGGGAATCTGAATTTAAGAAAGAACACTTGCTTTCGTCTACCATATTAGTGGTTATTGTAATGGAGCCATGTAACATTGTGTTGATGCATATTAATAGACTGTTATTATAAAACTACACATGGGCCTAAGTCAGCTGTTACAAAACAGCTGAGTGCAAATGGACAGTCTTATATGCTTTACTAGGGTAATTCTCAGGAAACTAACATTGTACCAGTGAAGTGTATCCACATATATCCACAAACCGATGTCATGGGAAAAATGACCTGTATGTTTTGTTTGTTAAAATCCCCCACAACACTCAATTGTTATTTTAAAAGTTTCTTGCATTACACAGAATTTAATCAAAAAAATAATATCAAAGAAATAATTCAGCATCCCTGTTAATTATATCTGTAGTATATGTGGACACGGATATAAAGAGCATGGTTTCCTGAGAATAATCCGAAAAGGGGCCGTTCAGACTGACATGTTTGTTGTTGAAGAAAAAATTCAGCGTAATAAACGGAACAGAATGCAGGTATTTCAAGACACTCCTTTCAAACATGTCTGTCTTGTGCACATTTTTTAAAAAACAGTGAGGAGGGATGCAAAAATGCATTCAGTGTGAACGGCCCCTAACGTATGTACTATGTATAGTTTTCTTATACTGTTGGTCATGTGTGTACAACGTAAACAGGTTTGACCGGAAGTTAGTCACTTTGTTCCCACTATTGTAAAGCGTGCTGTTTGCATGCATGCTATGAATTTTATGCAGTGTATTGTAAAATAATGTTTTGAGTGTTTGTAAATCGATACATCGCTTAACTAAGTTTCTTTGCACTTTGTACAGTTGAAACAGTGTTAAATTGCACTCCGATGCTTCAGTTGTGTATATTGGGTTTGTTCATGTACTGTTGACTCATGCTAGAAAAAGGAATAGAATAGAGTTGCCTGTTCATGGACACTCAGTAAAGAAAACAACACCCTGTCCAACCATGCGTCTTTGTTCATTTCTCAGGACCATAATCAAATTAAAAGTGATGAATTTGTATTTTTTTTATTAGATTGGTATTTATTTATTTGGTAGGAGTTTTAGAAAAAAATGAAATGACTTTTAACTCAAGCATTTCTGTGTTTTGATTTGATCAAATCAGACTTCGTCTTACTCTATTGGTCTTTCAAAGAGCCCTAAGAATGATAATAAATAGCAAGCCAGCCAAAAAATTTTAAGAAATTATTTTTGAGAAGTTTAACACAATATAAAAAAATCAAGTCTCACCCTGCTGATAATAACCTTGAGTATGTAATGGTTTCATAATCTGAGAACAAGTCTCAGAGGCATTGTGTGTTTATATAAGCAAATGTAAGTTTGCTTTATTCTGTTGGTCTAAGCATTGTAAAATGGATTGAGCTGCAACGCTTCAGTTATGCATGAAAGATGTGGGTTGGCATCCCTCTCTGTAAGGAATGGCCACTCCATTATGAATTTCAGCAGTCTTTTGTTAATTTTCGTTCATTTGAAGAGGAGGCTCTGTTGCCATCAGGAACTTAAAATGAACTAGCAAGGAATTCATTTAAATGGTGATTCGTTCAGTTGCTATCTCATTAAATTACACCTCTTCTGCAGTAAGTGGTGACAAATGAGTGTCTGTAGTAGGTTTTGAATGAGTAAGGGATTGTTGCTATTTTAATCTCATATGACTTTCTTTCATCCACAGAACACAAAATACGAATTTTGAAGAATGTGTTGTTTTTTTTTTTTTTGTCCATACAATTTCAAGTCAATGGGGTCCAAAACGTTTAAGCTCCAAAAAGGACATAAAGGAAGCATTAAAGTCCATCCATACAATTTGAGTGGTTTAATCCATGGCTTCAGAAGCAATATGATAGCTTTTTCCTTATTCATTATAAATCTTGACATTTGGCCTGACTGGAACACAGTGCAGGCTTCAAGATGGAGCTTCAAGCCAGGTAGTCAATCTCGGTCTCATTACACATCAATAAGATCAATGGCTTTTGGCATGAACCAGGCAATGCTTTGACTTGACTTAAATCCCTTGCTCTGTTTCTCTGCCAAATTGCTCGTATCACTTCAGAAGATATGGATTAATCTTCTTGAGTCATATGGATTACCTTTTTGCTGCCTTTATGTCCTTTTTTGAGATTAAAGTTTTGTACCCCATTGACTTACATTGTATGGACAAAAAAACCTCATACATCCTTCAAAATATATATTTTTATGTTCCGCAGAAGAAAGAAAGTCATAGCAGTTTAATACAGCGTGAGGGTGAGTAAATGATGAAAATTATCATTATTGGGTGAAACAATTCTAAGAAAGCACCAAGTCGTTCAACTGTAACAAATGTGATGTGAAACATTTTCAGTGCTATTCGTTTCACCTCCTTTTAAAATTTAATATCATTGTACTCAGAGAAATTATGAGTATGATGCCAAATACAGGGATTTATGATTATAGGTCCTTGCGTACACACTTGATGGGGAATCAGATGCTCTTTGGCAACATACGTCAAGCATTCAGCAGATGGCAGGCCTTTTAATGAAGCCATAAATCACACTCTGGTAACATTTCAACACCAGTGACATCAGACGGTATTTGCAATCTTATTTGTATACTATATTTGAAATCTACAAAAGGTCAGCACTTTTTCTTTTTGAGACTACTTGATTGGATTTGGATGAGTCAAATTAAATGGACTTTTTGTTACATTATATATGGATTCCGTAAAGGAGCGGTGAGAATGGAGAAGATGGTCAAGTTAGCTCTCATTTACAGATGGTTGAATTGCTTTATAAAGCGTATAGTTCGGACTCTAAATTCTGACTGGATGAGGGCATTCTAAGACGTTTTAAAAATAGATCTATTTATCTACTGTGTCCATCTATCCATCTATCCATTTGTTTACCTTTATGTCTGTCCATCTACCTGTCTGTCTATCAATTAATCTACCTGTCCATTTATCTATGTACCTTTCCATCTATCTATCCATCCATTTACCTGTCTGTCTGTCCTTCTACCTTTCTGTCTGTCTGTCTATCTATCCGTTTACCTTTCTGTCTGTTTGTCCATCTATCTATCTGTTTACCTTTCAATCTATCTCTTTATTGGTTTACCTTTCTGTCTGTCCATCTACCTGTCTGTCTTTATCTAACTATCTGCCTGCCCGTCTATCTATCCATCTTTCTATCTGTTTACCTTCCTGTCTGTCTATCTACCTGTCCATCCATCCATCCATCCATCTATCCATCCATCCATTTACCTTTCTATCTGTCTGTCCATCTATTTATTCATCCATCCATCTGTTTACCTGTCTGTCTTTGTCTATCTACCTGTATGTCTGTCTATCTATCTATCTTTCTATCTGTCTGTCCATCTATCTATCCATCTATCCATTTGTTTACCTTTATGTCTGTCCATCTACCTGTCTGTCTATCAATTAATCTACCTGTCCATTTATCTATGTACCTTTCCATCTATCTATCCATCCATTTACCTGTCTGTCTGTCCTTCTACCTTTCTGTCTGTCTGTCTGTCTATCTATCCGTTTACCTTTCTGTCTGTTTGTCCATCTATCTATCTGTTTACCTTTCAATCTATCTCTTTATTGGTTTACCTTTCTGTCTGTCCATCTACCTGTCTGTCTTTATCTAACTATCTGCCTGCCCGACTATCTATCCATCTTTCTATCTGTTTACCTTCCTGTCTGTCTATCTACCTGTCCATCCATCCATCCATCTATCTATCCATCCATCTATGTCTGTCCACCTATCTGTCAGTCTGTCCATCTACCTGTCTATCCATCTATCTATCTATCTGTTTACCTTTCAATCTATCTCTTTATCGGTTTACCCTTCTGTCTGTCCATCTACCTGTCTGTCTTTATCTATCTAACTATCTGCCTGTCCGTCTATCTATCCATCTTTCTATCTGTTTACCTTTCTGTCTGACTCTCTGTCTGTCTGTCATCTACCTGTCCATCCATCTATCTGTCTATCCATCCATCCACCTTTCTGTCTGTCTTATCAGTTAATCTACCTGTCCATCTATCTATCTACATGTCCATCCATCTATTCATCCATCCATCTGTTTACCTTTCTGTCTTTGTCTATCTACCTGTATGTCTGTCTAGCTATACCTATCTGTTTAACTCTGTCTGTCCACCTATCTGTCAGTCTATCCATCTATCTATCTGTTTACCTTTCAATCTATCTCTTTATTGGTTTACCTTTCTGTCTGTCCTTATCTATCTATCTATCTATCAAGTCTAGTACTGGATCGCTCATCTACAATGCCAGTGCACAAAACCATATAAACACTGCTGCTAAAAATGTAAGAGGAGGGTTTCCTCAAAAGGTCTTTATGGTCACATAGAAGTGCTCTTGTAAATATGAGCATATGTGGCCACAATGAGTTTTCCCAGTTTACAATATGTCACACTGTGAGAGTTGTGGAGGCGGTACAGTGCGCAGATGAAGAAAAAAACAGACAATTTTCTCCTCCATTTGCTTTTGCATCAATAAATAAAATGTCAGCTTCAACACTGTGTGGGCCACACAAACATTTTCCACAGTCCTGGTCACAGTGGAAGTGCTGTAGATTAAAAGATCAGATAACTATCTGCTATTTCTCCACTGCGTTCCGCTATGATAGTTAACTACACATAGCATCACTCATTACCTGTCATTTCTTCAGGCCCCTCCATCAGATGCTTGCTAAGACATGGTTAATGCCATATGCAGTTTCACAGCATCTGCTGTTAATTTAACTGAATATTTCAGGATATATTGTGTTTAAAACAATGTGTAACTCAAAAGGGTAAATATATAACTGCTGTGCATTACATAAACAAGTGCTGAATAATATGTGGAACGTTACAAATCTCTGTTATACTTCAGATTTTACTCACCCACCCAAAAATATTAAGTCTTATTGGAGATTTGAACAAACAATGTGGGGTGACATAAGCACCAAAATGTAATAATTAGGGTTAACATTTGTACAAATCTCCATTTCCCTATAATTATATACTATTCTGAACAAACTGTAGCATATGAATTAGGGCATAAGCTTATAAGTGCCATGCATAACTTAGAATAGGTGATCTGACAGCACCCTCTACAGTCTATACTTTATATTTGGCTGACAATAACATCCTTAGTTGAATTACATCACTACTGCACAAAGACACATAGAAAATGTATCAGTTGATTGATTTGTAGATGCTAGACTTCTTCCACACTTTTAGAAAGCAAAATGTAATCTTTAAAATGCAGTATATACATTGGAGTTCAAAAGTGTGATTATTTCTTCCAATTTAATACAACTAGCTCATTGCGGATTATATTATCATCATAAAAATTAACTTCAGTGGAAGCAAGGTGATCTGACCCTTTGTAAGCTTTTAACAATGTCATGTCACAAATTTGCTTACTTGATTAGTAACCTAGAAATAGTACAGAATCTTAAATACTTCTTATTTTATGGCATACGTTTTCAAAAATAAAACTTTACATTTATTTCCAGGTTTAAAATGGATTCTAAATCTTAGATTTTCAATATGTACTACCTAGTAGCAGCACATGTAATTAAGGTAAGTGGCTCCCATCCATTGGTTGTCGCATTTAACAGGGACATTTGCAAAAAGACGAGGAGGTGGGACAGAGTCGGAAGGTCCAGTAAGTGAGTCCCAAAATTACAGCTCCATCCTAAGAGATCCCAAATATATTTCAGAGTCAGCTAGAGACAGTGACCTCTCAGTTAACCAATGAGATTACCTAGGAGCTAATTACAAAACAGATCTCTAACAAGCCACACTCAAATCAAGACATGTTTGCATAAAAGTATACAGTTAATTTTATTGGAAAACACGGATGCATCCTTCATATATTATCTAGTACAGTTTTCACATGTTGAGTATCCTCCATTCAGTCGCTCATTTTCACACGAAACTGTCCTGAACAGAACTGCTCCTCTCCACAGAATACATTTAAATAGAAAATCCAATTATTAGACCAATAACAAACCCTTCAACGTAACCAGAGTCTTGCTAGTAATATCATTTAAAAGGGACAGTTCACCACAAAAAATGAAAATTCTGTCATCATTTACTCACCCAATATGAAGGCGTGTAGTTGATGGCAGAATTGTCATTGTTTTGGGTGAACTGTCCCTTTGATACATTTTCAATTCATCCCTCAGAATAGACCACATTCAACGGTTTCATCTTCATCAGTCATCTTGCAAGCAGAGCGCAAATAAAATTTGGAGCGCTTGACAACAGAGATGGTAACAAACCCACTAGAGCAAGAGACAAATAGGCTGTATAGGCAGCAGCAGGTTCCTCTTCTGTGATTGAATATATGATCTACACCAAATTGTAAATATAGATATTTCTGTGTGTGTGTGTGTGTGTGTGTGTGTGTGTGTGTGTGTGTGTGTGTGTGTGTGTGTGTGTGTGTGTGTGTGTATATATATATATATATATATATATATATATATATATATCTCAATAATATACTTCTTAATTGACTACAAGATATCTTGCAAGAAAGTTGAGGCTCACAGGTATTCTGGTACATTTCAAGACCATGGTCGAAACAAGAGTTACAAATCTAACTACAATAACACTAGGCAATGCAGAGTTTACCAGACATTAATATTGAAGTACAGTACATTTATAAAGCACAACACTGATTGCATTATGATTATGTATAGAACAATATAGTTTTGTACAGTTTCCGTTATTCAATCACAATTCGATTCTGCTGTACATACTTTGCATCTGAATGCTCCCACAAATACTGAAGCCGTCATTGTAAGTGACAAACCCAACATTAAAATAAAGGGTTAAATCAGTTAACGATAACCACTGGTAGCGAAGTACATGCCTTATAGCCCAAAAAGATACACTCTTGAAGTCGCACGCTGCTGTTAAACCTCAATTATATATAGTAGGAGTATGATGTCTGGTTTTAACAATAAGTACGTCTTCATAAACCTCCAGTTTTTGTTCCGAGTCTTAAACAGGAGAAGGCAATATGCAAAAGCATGATTTCACCTCAAAAGTGCAAACGCAATTGTTTTTGCTCTGTTTGTATTGAAGGCAGCACTGTGACCCTGCACTATTTACCAAATTTGTTTTAGCATTTTTTATTGTTATTAAATATTATTATCTATTTTTGATGCGATGAAAGGACACTCCTCCTCTGCATTTTAAAGACTGCCACTAAGGCATGGACTTCAACTGCGACTAAAAGTGACATTCTGTCCTCGAAATTTTTGTCAGGTCTGGAGACGTTTGCTCCGAAAGGGCTCATGCAGTTATGCTTGGTCCATTCACCTCTGCTAGGACAATTCTGCTATTTAGTTTCACAAATTGCTTCTGAAAAGTAGACTTTAGAATTTTTGTAGTAAACTTGATTTTTTTTCTATCTTTTTAAAGACAGAGTGATCTTAGTAGGACAAGCAATGTAAGAGAGAGAAAGGACAAGACAATCCTTCACTTTGCGGTCATCATCTGGACAAACTCTGAGAAGACAGACAGACAGACAGAAAGGAAAATAGATTAGACATAATGATTCCGGCCAATTGCAATGAAACTGGAACATTACGTGCATTTAAAAGTGTAAAAAAACTTCTGTGGATTTTCTGTCCTCAAATGATCTCAAGCCAACAATGAAAGATATGGACTTTTTCTTTCTAGCTTTTGTTGCAACAATTCCATTTAACAGGCTACATTCCCTCCGATAAGTATTATTTGCTAGGGCTCGGTATCGATATGGATTTCCCAGTTCAGTTTGATTCTGATTCACAAGCTCTCTATTTAATCTGGACTTGATTCAATTCCAGTTCATTTGGATATATTTCAGATATAATGTCCATCTGGAAAAGCAATTTGCAATTCTCTATACCAATTTCTAAACAACAATATCCTAATGGAAGTTCTCAAATACTTATTCAACACAAGTAGTCAGTAGTATGTGCAAAGAAACACATTACATGCAATAGACCAAATACATTTTGAGTACTTTTGAGTTCTCTTGCAATAGTATTGTGTTTACTCATAATAATTTTACCATGGTTTTAGTAGTAGTATGGTAGTTACCATGTAGTAAACATGTTTTTTGGCCAAAACCATGGTTTTACTATAGTAATATGGTAGACTGTAGTTAACATAGTTTTTGGCAGAAATCATGCTTTAACTAAAGTAATATTATAGTAACCATGACTATAGTAGTCTAACCATGTTTTTTTCTTTTTGGGCGGAAATCATGATTTTAATACAGTATACTGTATCCATATAGTAACCATTGCTTTGCTATAGTTTAAACATGGTTACTGTAGTAAAACCATGGTAAATGTATTGCAATGGAACACAAAACTATTGTGAGGGAATGCAAACTACTGCAAGGGCACACAACACTTATTGCGAAGGAACACAAAACTATTTCAGAAAAAAACATTCCTGCCCTGTCCTCTATGGGGCTCCATACAACAGAATGCAGGGATCTCGAGATGTTTTTCAATGATTCAAAATATATTTAACTTGAAACAACGTCCTAAAAACCAAAGTGAGGGCTCAAAAAGCATCTGTCTGATACATGAGTACATAGACCAACAATTAAAAGTAGGCCATTAACAGGGTTATGTTTAATGATAAGGACAAACAAACAAACAATATTTTACTTTTAAACCAATTTTTGTATTGTAGAAATGCTCAGTTGTCTGCTGTCAAAATATATGTAACTAATGTAATGTATTTGAGTTATCAGAATTACAATATTCAATGATATATTTATAATTATTTTATATATTATCTACTAAATTATATTTACAGGACTCAGTAAATATTGATATGCGATTAATTGTGATTAATCGGCAAATCATGTAATTAATTACATTAAAAATGTTATGTAATGTTAGTCAGCCCTAATTAATATTAATGACATACTAGACAGTGGCAGATCTACCTAAAATCTGTTATTTTGATACAAATCAACTTTTTTGTCCCACTGTTTTTACGTTCACTTTAAACATAAATGAATGTATTTACTTTAATATATTACCAAGACTGGCATTTTCACAGAATTTTGAAGTGTGTTTTACTGCTTAAGCTTGTATGCACATTACTGTGTCCCGCAAGAGCTCCCAGAGCACATGCGTACATAAAAGTATACATAAATAAATAAAAAATTATCTTTAAGATACTCGTTATTTATGTAGTTCCTCTCTCTACTCTCTCTTCCTTTCGGTCTTCTATAAAGATCAACCAGTGGTTATCTGGCGATTGACTGGTTCAGTTTGAAGTATTACTAACATCAAGTAAAACATCGATCTTGGGATTTTAGGAATGGATATGTGGATCGTTCAAATAACGATTGCGATTAATTAAAAAAATAATAATTCTTTACCCAGCTCTTTAATTTACAACAGCTCACTAGAACAAAAAAGTGATAAGAAAATTATTTAACACCAGAAAGCAACTATTGTTTAATGTTTTAAGAAAATGTGAGTGGTGCTTGACATAATGCCAAGGTGCAAGCAGCACTAATTATCAGGTACATCTCTATCCTAATTTTTGAAATATTGCTCAAGTATTGTCACGGCACATCATTACTCATCTCTATACCCAAATCACATTCTAGAACTTATGTGTAGAGCATTAAATGTATGTACAAACAGCAAACACGTAAATGCATTCTCTCTGGAGGTTTTATTAAGAACTTTTCTAATCTAATTTGCACAACGGTGATAAAGAATGAGACAATAAGCAGATGAAATGCTTGTATTAAGCCTCACTGTATGAAACAATTCATATAAACTTGGATGTTTGTATAAAGTTAATATAATTATTAGGGCTTTAAAAATATTTACACAAATAATCGCATGCATCGCACGCAAGAGTCCTGAGAAATGCAAGCTTGTAGTATCACCTGTTTACTCCAGAGGGCAGTAAGTGACATTTCAGCTGTATGAGCAACACAGTTTATACAGTGAAGAAAACAACCATCAGCAGCAACAACACAAAGATGTGTTAAGTTCTTGCGTTCAAAACACTTGAAGGAGCGCAAATGCGAACTAAGGGATCTCAAGATGTGTTTAAAGATTGAGTATTAAACTATATTTAACTTGACTCAGTGACCTAAACATTTTATGTTTATGATGCAACATACCCGAGACGCTACACAAGCATGTCTGAAGCAGGGTGTGGCTGGATTGAGACGGTGAAAAATGTTGAAGTTACCCATAAATATTTAATCACGAATCAAATCAAAGACATTTCCTTCAAAATTATTTGTAAGTACTACCTCACAAATGTTTTTCTTGTAGAGAGATTTAATTATGATGTCGATATATTCTGTACATTTTGTGGTCTGCAGAAGTTAAAAAAAATCATTTATTTTGGAGTTGTCCCTACTCGACTTGTTTTGGGTCTGATTTCTGCAAGATTGTTAGAGATCATATCATTCCCAGCTTTCAAATTTTTAAAATGTTTTATTAGTTTTTTGTTTTTTTTAACTATGACACATCTCTTCATAAGGAATATTAGTTGATTAATGTTCTGCTTTTGTTGGCAAAGTTTAGTATTCATAAATATAAGTGTGGTGGTTATAAACCATTAGATCAGAGGTTAAGCAATACCTAAGAACAATTTCCAATTTTAGTAAAAAGAAAGCTGTAAAGTGTATTGAAATATGTAAACAATTTGATATTTTTATTAAACTGTTTATTTTTTTTCCTTTTTGTTGTTGTTTGTTTTAATATACCTCTTGGCTCTAGATGTAAAAGTTTTGTAAGCATTAATACAAAGAATAATGTCTGACACAGGTGTAAATTGACGGGTCCTTAAACAAGCCCTCATAATAAATCTCCAACTGATTGATAAATTCACTTGTGAAATGGATTACTGTGAACTGTATGCCAATGATTGACTTATGATCAATAATATGGTAGTAAACAATACATTGTATTCTAAAGCCACTTTTTGTATGACCTTATCAATGATTAACTCTTCTGCCACAAGAATGTAATGCATTTTAATTATCTGAATATTTTTATTTATATATATATATAATTGTTTAAATATTTAAAGACAACTATGTATAATTATATATTGATATAAATATGTATAATCATTCTATACTGAATTATTGTTATATGAGGGCTTTCTCAGCAAATATTTGTATATGCGATTAATCAGGACACCATGTAATTCATTTGATTAAAAATTTAAATCGATTGACAGTCCTAATAATTATCTCTCCTGAATGAATGGAAACATGCACTTAGGGCTACAACAACTATTAGATCAAATCCATAGTAGTCAATAATACAAAAAGAGTTGTCATCTACTTAAATGATTAATTAGCTGGTCTTTGCACTGTGCATGGAGAACCGCTGTAACTGACGCAACTTCGCAGTAGTAAAAAAACCCTACACTCCATACACTCTCAAACTACATGCTCGAATCGACTGCACATCCTAGCACAGAAACCGATTGTGGGTAGCAGTGCGCGCTTGTTCCCTATGCAAGACGCATGTCCTGGGCATAATAAACACAGGAGCAAATTTACTGTACGGAGTATGGAGACTTCACCCGCAAGTGGTGAGCCAAGTGTGGGAGAGATAAGGGCAAGCTGCCGTATCTCTTTGCATTATCCGAAAAGTCCCACGCACTGTCATCTGAACTGATGTCAAAAAGCAAAACCACGCAAGAGAGACCCAGCATGTACGTTATTAGACTGAACAGTGGCCAGAGGAAATAATAGTTTAGAGATTTTAAACTTCAGCAAATTGAACGTCAGCATTCAATTTGTTTTATAATGTATAGTGTCTAATAATGCATTGGCAAAGTACACTTAAGTTTCTCTTGCCAATAAAGCTTGATATAAATAGAATCTGCCTATATGATACTTTATTAGAAAAGTCCACTGGAAAACCACAGAAGATTTTGCCAAACTTTTAATTACAGCATGTCAACTGATTTGATGGCATATGGCATAATTTTATCAAAGATTTATGCCTGTAAAAATGTGTTTAATTACCTCCATTCACAACAAATTTTGTTTATATTTAAATAAATAAAATTAATTATGACTAACCATTTTCTTGTATGTTCTTTGATACAAAGTATAAAGTAAATATATAATAGATTATATTTTTATCCTTGTTTTAATGTAACATGTACCTTGATTAATCCTGATTAAATCACAGAAAACTGCAATTTTTTTCTTTAAATACCTAAGGGCGGACACTGTTCTGCTGTATATATAGCTCACCTTCATAGTTGACCTGACCATCTCCATCAATATCTGCCTCTCGAATCATCTCATCCACTTCCTCATCTGTCAACTTCTCACCCAGGTTGGTCATGACATGACGAAGCTCAGCTGCACTGATGTAGCCGTTTCCATCCTAAGGAGCGAACATTAAGCCCCATAAAATAGAAATCACATCAAGTTAGTCTTCTTTGGTGGACATATATCCTTTACCTTCTTGTTTGAACACAGAGGGGAGGTTAAATGTAACATAAATAACTACAAATGTAAAGATGGAAAGATGGCTCAATTAGAAGTATTGGACAAGTTCTGCATTGTCACTACATCTTACATCCATAAAACACATACATGCGTTTTGTGCAACACAATAAAAATTTGCTGAATCTTGCTCATATCTACTTTACCTATGTAGCTAACATGGATGAGGTATTGTCAAAAACTGACCCTACAGTGACTGGCGTTAAACAAATTTGTAATGTTTTGAACCATATGCCACTGTTGGGATGAATTCATAGCTTTCATGAATTCCAGCCATTATTGCAAATCTAAGAATTGTTTGCCTAATTTTTTTTCCTTTTGTAAATAAAACTTTACATCAAGTTAAAAAAAATAATCGAATAATCTCACTCACTGTCTACACAGCACACATTCAAAACTCTACAACAATATAAACACACCGATCGCTAGCAGCGTCTGGAGCAGTGATAGTGACAGACTCTTTAATGACAAAATCAGAAAGAGCTAGTAAATTCATTACAGATTCTACATGATTAGTTTTCATGACCCAGTTCATCAAATTTCATGTTCACGGCAGCTGCGAGACATTTCCACACCTTGTCGAAGACTCTGAAAGCTTCTCGGATTTCCTCTTCGCTGTCAGTGTCCTTCATTTTCCTCGCCATCATGGTTAGGAACTCGGGGAAATCTATAGTTCCGTTGCCTGTGGACAGTCAGTACCAGGTTGTCACCATTTAACGCAAGATGCAAAAGGAATAAAGCAATTCTCTCATTATCTTGCCAATAGCATTACACTAGTGCAGAAATGTCTAGGGATTGGTGAATTTAAATATTTTCATAATCAACTAGCAGTGCGTGATGGGTTATCTGAACAACCAGTCTGTCTTAAAAGAGTTATTTTATCTGAAAATTCAAAATTCATACAATTATACCTTAATTGTGTTCCAAACATGTATAACTTACTTTCTTCTGTGGAACACAAGATAGGACATTTTAATGATGTTGAGAAATCAAAACAGGTTTGGAACACATGAAGGCAAGTAAATAATGACAGGAGTTTCATTTTGGGGTGAACTATCATTTTATACTAAACAGTCCTTTTGTATGAACAATGTGTGGAGTTTACTACTATAAAATTGCTGTTTTAAAAGGTAAGACACGGACAATTTTGTGACAGGAAGATGTCAGTTTATGGCTCTCCCCATTTATTTGCATGGTATCCATAAAAAGTGATTTACTATCACACATCCCTAGTTTCTCATGGAGCATTCACACATGGTGCAATCTTGCGTTCAAAAACAGCTGGATGTATTGCAACAGAATTTAGGACATTTAAAGACTTTTTAAGGACCCGCGGAAACCCTGAAAGTATAGCCACAAGACGTAAACAATATGATTTTCGTGTGATCCTTTACAAACCTTTTATACAGATATCCAGTTTAACAACTTGGTTGCCATGATGACTGTGACGAGGAATAAAGAAGACCTGCCGGCAGAAGGATGCTGGAAGGGCAACACCTACCCTCCAGGAAGTAGAATACGTCATGCCGGTGGTTTCCCAGGCCTGAACCGGGCAGCAGAGGAGTGTGACAAGGAGGAGGGCATGGTCGGGCCATAACGATGGACGCCCGGCGCTGGGGGAGCCGGGAACGCCAATTCAAGTGAGAGTGACGCACATGGCCGCACTGTCTGTGAGTTTTATATTATGTTTTAGTTCATTTATTTCATTAAAGTTACGTTGACTGTTCCGCCGGTTCCGCCTCCTCCTTGCCCATCCTTTATTCGTTACAACGACATGACACTGTAAACCATAAAACCCTAAAACGACCATGAAAACGATGATTTAAACAACTTTACAGCTAAAAAAAAAAAAAAAAAAAACTAGTTCTAAGAGAAGAATTAATATAAGTGCTTTTTTTAAACCATTAAAAAATTTACCCCATTCACTGCCATTGTAAGAGCCTTACCGTAACTTTGATTTGTTCTTTGTTAAAGAAAAAGGACAAGTCAAAAAACAAATTGTGGTAATCGACATTATAGCATTATAAAACATTGTATAATAACATAACACAATCTGTTATGTGTGTCACATATTATGGCGCCGGCTTTAACTGCCTCTAGACGACTAACAGTAGCTTGATACAGTGAGTGTATGTCACTTGTAAGACAAAATGTAAGATACCAGATAAGGCACCAAGTAACTTTAAAAGTTAAATAAGGCACTATTCAGACGAAATAAATAGAGCTGTATTGTTGTGGTACATACTAAAAGGGTTACTAGTCTTACCATCAGCATCTACTTCATTGATCATATCCTGCAGCTCAGCTTCAGTAGGGTTTTGACCCAACGAACGCATCACTGTGCCGAGCTCTTTGGTGGTTATGGTGCCATCGCCATCTTTGTCGAAGAGTGAGAACGCCTCCTTGAACTCTGTTTACAATTAAAGCAATAATGCATGCAAGTACAGTAGATGTTGTATATTGCATATTTATGGCAATGAGCTGGGATTTTAGAAGTCTAACAAAAATACATAGTTTGAGCTAGGCAGAGACATGCACAAAGGCAGTTTATGTTGCATTGAATCTAGTTTGATGGACCGGCAGCCTTTAAACCTGAGGCTACTGCTTTTGCAGTCAGTGGCTATGTTTGGAAATATAATGTACATCATCTAGTTTTCTACATTTTTGTCACAATACCTCATCATGTAATTCAGTAAGTTATTAATCAAGCAAATAAAAATGTTGTTTTGCATTTTGTCAGTGAATCAAACATGAGCAGTTACAATCAAGCTCCAGTCTTATTCTGTCTGTCCAAGTATACATGACAGGCATTAGACAGGCATTAGAGCTGCACGATTCTGGATAATTTGAGAATCACGGTTTGTTTACTTAGAATAAAGATCACAATTCTCTCACGATTCTGAAGAAAAATACTTATTTCAGTGATTTACAAAACCTGGACATAAGGGTATTAAACAATGTAACATAATTTACTAGAGATTCTGACAAAATGTTCTCTGCTTTCAATCCACGCAAAAATGCAATGAAGTTGTAAATCAAATATATAAATAAAAAATGTCCTAGGTCCACAAGTGGGTGCAACAAGTACATTATAAACCAAACAGCACCTTGTGATTATTGCAAAAAAAAAATGTAATCCTGTAAAAAAAAAACGGCATAATAAAAAAAAAAAATAATATTTAACCCTTTTGCCAAGTAAAAAGCAAAACGAGCAGAAAAAAAGCTTCATTAACAGTTCTATGTTAACTTGGTATTGTACTTGTAAGTAAATATGCAATAAAACACTGTTATTTTACAAGTTAATTTTTATATAAATTCATTTTAATAATTTATTAATTTTAATTAAATACAATGAGGCCTTAAGTGTTTACCTTGCTTGAATCTTGAAAAAGAATTATTCAAGAGCCAGTAATTAAATAGAGAACAGAGTAAACAGTGCTTTAAGTTTAGCAACAGTAGCAATTAAACATTTAAAAATTATAAACATTAAAAAAGGTAATTTAATGCAAAACGAAACTACTTAAATACTTGGCACTCTTTACTGTGTAATAGATCTACATTAATCCTGGTTTGATGCAGTAAAAATGCCTGAATGCCTATAACAGACAGCATGCAGCTTATATACATTTAGACATAGCACAAATCGAACATTTTGAAAAATTTGTCCCATCTGCATATACATTAATAGCAGTGTTTGCATTAATATCTCATCAAGACAGTGAAGATTTTATCCCCTCTGTTTCCACTGGTAATTCATTAACAGCTGAATTTACATTAAAATCACCTAAAGAGGGGCATTTTGATTAACAACAGAGCGGAGTCTTGTGCTGGAGTGCAGCATTCATCCCAAGACACAAGTGCATGTGCAGACACATGGACAGAGATTCTATCACACTCCTAGCTAATCGTGACTGCACCCTGCAGTTTGTAAAGCACTGTGCTGGACAAACATCTTTGGCTATTGTGTTTCAGTTTATTCAGCGTCTTTTAAAACACACGTTTAAAAATGCATCTTGAAGTGATTTTAGAATTTAAATTTGACTGCCTGAAATTTGTTTGCCACTGGAATGTTAATATACATAGCAGAATTACTGTCATTTAGAAATGAGATTGTGTGGGTTTCTGAATCGAGATTGAGATCTTGTAACGATTAATCGTGCAGCTCTACAATGCATTATCGAAGATTTGAAGGAAGGACGTCAGCTGAGGAAGCGCCAGTAAGACATGTTGAGTGTGAGCTGTCATTCGCAGCACAACAGCAATGCCAATTCAGGTCTGATTAACGTGTATACTTGCTTGACGAAGACAATTTACAAATCGCATTATCTAGGTCTCTTATGCTCTGTCTTCATAAAGAAACAGAATGATTTCAGTCATTTACATGACATTTATAAAAAACAAGTTATTGTTGAGGGCCTGGGTAGCTCAGAGTGTATTGACGCTGACTACCACCCCTGGAGTTGCGTGTTCAAATCCAGGGCGTGCTGAGTGACTCTAGCCAGGTCTCCTAAGCAACCAAATTGGCTCAGTTGCTAGGGAGGGTCGCGATTAGTGGTCCTCCCTCTCAATGGGGTGCGTGGTAAGTTGTGCGTGGATCGAGGAGAGCAGCATGAGTCTCCACATGCTGAGAGTCTCCGCGGTGTCATGCACAACTTACCACGTGATAAGATGCGTGGACTGACGGTCTCAGAAGCAGAGGCAACTGAGACTTGTCCTCCTCCACCAGGATTGAAGCGAGTAACGGCGCCACCAAGAGGACCTGCCAAGTAGTGGGAATTGGGCATTTCAAATTAGGAGAAAAGGGGATAAAAAATAACTAAATAAAAATTATTGTTTTAGACTAACTGAAATAAAACTGCAAGTAAACGTTAAGTAAAGTACAAGTAAACATACTGAATGAATCAAGGAGCAGATGTGGCTGAAAATGTGATTCATCCGCGCAGTACACATCCTGCAGAAATAGTAATAGTATGGTAATATGCTATTCCAAACATAGCCACTGTCTTGCTTACCACACTTATCTTAACCCACAATGTTACAGCTTCAAAGTAGAAGTAACCAGATACCATCAACTACTTACATAAGAAATGTAATCATTACAACTGACCAAAAGTAAACATACAATTTTTCACACATAGCACTCATTACATTTGAACAGTGTAAAATGATGAGTATGTTCCAACATATAGACAGAGACAAAGAGGTAATTCTGGGCAATCACTATAACATGTTAAAAGGAATGGTGCACCCAAAAATGAAACCTTATCATATGCTCACCCTTATGTCATATCAAACTTTTTTAACATTTAAATGGAATAACAAATTAGATATATCTTTTCCATTCAATTAAAGCAAACAGTAACAGGGACTGTCAAACTCCAAAAAGGATAAAAAGCACCATAAAAGTAGTCCTTGCTATTTAAGCTGCATGTTCAAACTTATGAAAATAAAGATATTAAGTAATATGGATTAGGAATGACATGAGGATGAGTAAATGGTGACCATTTTCATTTTTGGGGTGAACAATTCCTTTAATGACAATTTTAAAGCTGGACTCACCAGCGATCTGTTCTTCGGTCAGCTGGTCTGCCTGTATTAGTAGAGAGAGAGGGAGAGAGAGAGAGAAAGTCAATCATCTCATATGCAGTGCTCACACACGCACACCTCTGACTAAATGAGTTTAATGAAGGACATGTATAAAAATAGTTCTTTTAAAATAACCACGGCAGTTATAATTAGACAGTGCCACACAGGGGGTCATGAATGCGACACACTTTAAATGATTGCATCTCTCTCTGACACAGAGTTCATTATTCAATTATTAAAGAGGAGAGGATTCATCCGTGCACGTGGTTCACTTGAAGTGATTCAGCTGGGCCTTTTTTATTCTTGATGGATGCTGCCCTGTATTCAAAGCCTTGTGATTCACAAAGAGCTTAAAATGGATATGGCGCAAAATAAATGATCTATAACAGAATAAAGCAGAGATGGGTCTGACTCATTCACTTATGAGGCAATAACTTTAGCTGTAATACATTTAGGCTTGCCATTTGAGATGAGAATATGGCTGATACAAATCCCAATAACATCCCAAAATTGTTTTATAGTAAAATGAAAACAGTTCTAAATTGCAAGATAAACTAGATTTGACATTTTCAGAAGAAAACATGAGTGGTGCTTGTCTGTGCAAAACTCACCGGCACATGTTCATATTCCTGAACCTGAATTTTTTTGACTTTTGGTTCTGTTAACGGTTCCCAATCCCCCCAATTTTTCGCCATACCATTCCGCACTACCATTCAGCGACACTTCAACACCACTACAGAATCAACAGTGTGAAACATCCACAAAACCAGTGCAGTCCGATTCCTGAACAAATAACTCTCACGAGCAGTTTCTTTAGAATCTAGGTACAACGCAACCTCCCGAACAACTATTTTTGCCTGTTCTTTTCAGTGAACAAAAAAACTTACTACAAGTAATTTATTTCGTCATATCCGATTCGAAATGAACAAAGAATTGTTACTGTGTAACAATGTTACTGTGTCGTCTTTTGTGCGAAATTAACACCCAAGCACCAAATGCAGGTACATTTTGCAGTGTCACCCGCCTCTCTTTGTGTCGGGTCACAAAATGTATGTCCCAGTTTTGTCCTCAAGGGGGCTCTGTTGGCCTACAGTCAGCAAGACCACAGGTGTTTAGACAGTCTTTAGCTAGTTTCCCGCTGATCATCAATAGCCTCAGTTAGTATTTCTAGAAGAAAGATGAAGGCAATGTTTAGGACCATTCATGCCATCGTGAATTTGGGAAAACCAACTCTAGGATTTCAAGTGGATGTTTGGGTAATTTATAAATACACACCACCACACACACAAATTAATAATTGCATTATATTACCAGAACAGAGTGATTTTCACGACGGTTCTGGTAACAGTTCTTGAATGTGCAGCCTTCCGGCGATGCATACAGAAAACCATAAAAAAATAAACAGATATGGACTCTACAGCACAAGACATAATGCGCAAACAGTATAGTCCGACTCCCAAACAAATGACTCGTTGATCTGTTTATTTTTAAATTAACAACTACAGCGCTACCAGTGTTGTCCTGTTCCCAAAAGAATTACTCTAATGACCCTGCTCTTGTAAATTAACAAGATTACAAACAGCTGATGCTGACTGGATATTTCTGACTGAGTTAATTGACTCACTCAAAATAACCATTATAAATAACTATTACTGTGATATCTACATAACATTTCGTTTATAGGTAGACCGATATATCAGTTTTACCGATTAATCGGTGCCAAAAGTTGCATTTTGAATCGGTTATCAGCGAAAATCGCCGATGGTTGCGATAGATTTTATTACATCGGAGTGCTCCCGGAAGTAAACAATTATAGTGAAAAGGACTTAAATATTGATCGGTTTCTCTCCTAAAGCGGTCGTATCACTTTAGAAGACATTAATATAACCACGGGAGTTGTGTGGATTACTTTTACTATGATTGTCTGAGCTTTTTGTAGCTTTAATATGCCGATCATTCACTTTGTTTGTATGCACTTACAGTACAGAGCTGAAATATTCTTCTAATAATCTTTGTTGTGTTCAGCATAAGAAATAAAGTCATCCACTTCTGGGATGGAATGAGGGTGAGTAAATGAAGAGAATTTCCATTTTTGGGTGAAATAACCCTTTAAACATAAAGGGGGCCTCTACCGAGATCAGTATCAGGCATTAGCTGAATATGCCATTTATTAGAACCAGCTACACAGACAGCTAAATGCCTTGTGTGGATGTAGGTGCGTTGCCACCTCAATTGCAGCTGGATAACATAATCAATGCTGCTTTTGAGGCCTCTAAATGCACTTCAATGACTACAATCACTTCAGATCAAGTGGAGCATGAGGGGATAAATGCAACAAGAGTTGCATTCCAATTTGATGAGTGTGTCTGCAATGCAGATCCAGTGTCATCTGCAGCAGCTATGATTTCATTCAATGCAGGGGGAAAAGGGGGAGGGGATGACCAGGATCAGTCACTGCAGTTCAGCATGCTGCAATATGCAATCTCACTGTCCACTCCATTCATATTTATGCTTATATAGCTAAATGGTATTACTGGAGTATGGGGGGTTGTGGGATGCTGAATTGCAGATTTGCATGCAGCCTGACTCATGGTGCACAACAGCTAGCCTACATGTTGTGAGCAAATGCAACAGTGTCTTCAGGACCCATGTCAGACAAGGTGACGTTTTCAAACTTTGTGTAGGATTTGAGAACCATTTATGCAAACAAACGTGGGTAAAGCCATCTAAGAGAAATTAGGAACTTGAGCGAATATGCTTTGCTGATGGTTAAGGTTATTTTTACACCACCACGCCCACACTTATCCTTCTGTTAAAGGCAATGAGCTCAGCCCATGTAAAATTAGCAACCAGTCACTGTTCACACACCGAGATGAGTTGAAGCACAGCATGGAGGCAACTTGCATGATGTATTACATATTTAACTCACAACGTTAACGCTAAAACATCCAACAATGACATCGTCAATGCTCTGGACAAACATCGTTGACAATGCACATTTCATTATATGCATGCATTTGTAATATTTCAGGACAAAAGCAGCTCGTTTGTATTAAAAGTGACCATAATATGCAGTCTTAAAACAGAAAAATGCAGCATGTTTGATTGCCAGACTTCAGGTAAGGCGAGCGCGATATACTGTTTATGAACCAATTGACTCATATACTACATTTTAGTATCTCATCTTGACAAATAATATGACAGTAATAACTGAATGATTTCCATATAACATAAATAACACATATGTGTTAATGTACATCTCTTTGTTGCGCTAACTGGCCAATTAGCGTTGCATTTCAATACGATATGGCTGCATTTCGTTGCAAGTTCAATTTCACTAACAAAAATACTCTTGATACCTCTTAAATGTCAAAGCATTCAAGTTTAAATTAATATTGTAATTATTATTAACTGTCAAACGGAGTCTGACAGGATGCTACAGAGCTAAACTGTTAGCTGCACGCGCTGCAGATATTATAACGGCTCTACTCACCATCTTTCCGGTGTGTTTTAATCAAGTCTCGTCTGAGTGTGTGCAAATTGAACTGCAGCGAGCTACTTAGGTAAAGTTGGTTTGATATTCGCACATTCGCACATTCGCGTTAAAGAACTTTTTCAATTAAATAGTCAATAAAGCAATTTTTTTTCAGATTCGAAGCAGCTACATGATATTGACAACAAAGGTTGTGAACTACAACATTTTTTACAATCGATCAAAATGGGCAAGTATATTTTTAAGCATGTACTTTAGAGATGAATATTCAATGTGTGTCGTAACCAAGATAGGGACCGTCTAAAAAGTTCATATTGTTTTTCATCGTGTGCAAACAGACAACTACATTTTAGCCAACTGTAGCCTACTGGCAAATATCTCTCACATTATGTGTTCTGATGCTATAGAATGTCCTTTAGCAACAAAACCTGCATTATAATGATGGTGTTTAAAAAGGTGTTTATGAAATAATAATGAATGAATCTGTACATGAACTGTAATTTGGTAACAATCCAGACTGTAGAAAGGAAAATCATGTTTAATCTCCTGAACATAGTTAATTGCTTCATTTTACAACCGTTTATATTTATTTATTTATTTGAGGAAAAAAAATGAAAAAGAAGTGTGTAAGTGTGGTGGTTTTAATAATGACATATGATTTATTTCAAAAGGTTTTGAAAAGCATCGAGACGACTGCTACAAAGCAAGTTGGATCATCTTGTCTGGACCCTACAGAACATACTACAGCCCATGTCTTGCTGTTTTATTCACCTCTGTTTTTCTGTTTTTATCTGTGATAAAGAGTGTGTAACAGTGTTCTCCAGGTGTTGAATAAAAAGAATGGCTAAACTCTATTTTATGTTTTCCTGTTGTATGACATCTGTGTTTAACATGGAACTCTAACAATAACACAATTCATGTACATTGATTGATGTTTACAGTCCTGCAGAAATATTACTGTCCGTGGTACTGAATCCATCAGATTATTGACAAGTACTCATGAGCAAACATGATGATTATTTTGGGTGTGGATTTTGGAATAAACTGCTGCTTCAATGTAAATGTAATAAGTGACTTATCAAGGTATTCATCAATATTTTTCTTTCTAAATATCACATGAGTTGAATGACTTCTCTAGGCTTGTGAGATTTTACTTTGTTATAGAAGTTACCAGTGTAATTACTGAAATGTTCTTTTCATGTATTCTTTAATGTCTGTATCTGATATCTGAATGCAGTAACAGTGCTTGCTAATTTAGCCCGGCTTCCAGAAATGAATCTGGAATCAGCAATATTGAGATATTTTGTTGATATTAAGTCATTGAAGGAAAATTATATTGTCTGTTTTATAAAGGGAATTATGGGGCGGAGATAATTTGCCAGGACAAGTGGGGTGAGGCATACACACATTGTCTGGTACCCTAAAAGTGTCAGTCAGAAAGTTGTTTATTTTATGTTCATCTTAATACAATACAGAACTGCACAACATGTCCCTTCTGCAAGAGGTTTAGCTAAGAGAACATTCATTTGTCACTTTATTCTGAGACATTCAAGCATTTGTGGTCTGTCTATGGACACTTACAGACTTCGAAATCAGTCAGCTACATTTGAGGCATACAAATTAATAAAGGAAAAGCAGCAAGCATACATTTCAAATGATAATAATGGTAAACACATCTAAATGATACTAATGAGAAACACATCAACCTAATAGTAATGTTTCTTACAATATGATTGATTAGATTTGGTTAAATAATATTTAATATACAAATGATTAAATGATAAAGCATAAGCAAAATTGATAAAACATAAGCAAGAATATATATATACGTATGTATTTTTTCTGCTTCATCAAATACATACATATTTTTTACAATTTAAACACACTTTTAGCATGAGCTCCTCTAACTGAATAGCTTACAAACACAAACCACAAATCCATGGTTCCTCTTCTGGTGGCAGATTCATTTCGAGGCACTGGACATGAAACCACCTCTGGCATAATTCACATTGAACCTGGAAGAAAAAGAGGACATTGTTAGATTTATTCAGAAACTGTTGTAATTATGAAATGTATTTGTGAAAACTCATTTTCTCTTCAATTTCTTTTCACTTTCAACAAATAGGCAATAATGACATAAAGAATACCCAGGTGCAGAGCTCCTCTGTTTGGTCCTTAGTGTCTTTTTGTCCACATACAGAGCAATACTCATCTCTCGACACTGCAATTATGATAATGTAGATAATTATACTCCATCACTCTGTCTCTGGAAATAAACTGTACTTTCAAAATAGTTTGCCAATACCTGATGCCTGCAAAATTGTTTTGGCAACATTTTTCCTGATGTGGCACATCTCCTCTTTGCTGGGTGTTATATTGATGCTCTCAGGAATTTTTGGAAAGTGTTCCACCTCCTGCTTGGCCATCTAGAAGGAGAGCGGAGAACATTACTAGTCTCATATGGGAAAATGTGAGAACAGTGTTTATGTAAAGTAGTTTTCCCTCCATTTACCTGCATCACAAAGACACCACAGCTGAAAGCATCCTCCTGGAACGAATGGTGTATTGTCCCAGACTTCCACATAGTGTCCACCCAGTCTTTTCTTCCATGCTGGTTTCCTCTCTTCCTGAAATATTCCCTGTTGTAGGAAAAATACAGTGTGTGGGGTTGTGGTGGTCTTCAGCAACATCCATATGCTAATATTCCAATATTAGTGTTGTAGATCGAAAAAGGTTACAGATTTTTTAAACAACATAACATACCCAAATTTTTTGCATGCTTGTGTGGCAAGTTTCATTTCATCACTACCACGTTGAGGGTCAAGTATGAAAATGGTGTTAGTTGTAGCATGTAGACACTAAATATAAAAAAAAGAATAATAATTAGTCATTCAATTAAATGTCTGTGAAAAGGTCAAACATTTATGTATGGGTGTATCAATGTTTATCTGTAATAGCCATACAACACAATAATTTTATTTTTTACTTATAATATATTTTTACTTACCACAAACCTCCAGTGCACGTGTCTGATATTTACAACAGAGATGACCCCATCATATTGCTCAAAGTTGACCTATATATCAGAAAAGTAAATAAATGTATTTGTGTACTGTAAAATAAATGGACATTTAAAAATGCAGAATCATAAGTAGTTGCACTCACTTTTTTCAAACCTTGTCGTATGACCTGGTCTTCTGGGCCATTTAAAATGACACCTGTGGTGTAATGGCTTAGCTGGTAGATATTTGCACCCTTTGCATTAAGTACAGCTCTTAAATAGCACTCGATCGTCTGGGAAAAAAAAGATAAATCATTGCAATTATTCAATTTATTTAAATTAGTACGTACATTGAGAAAAAACATTTAGTATCTGGCATTTACTTTTCTTAGGTACAACATTTTTTATAGTTTATAAATGTATATATAGTACAATTTTACTAGATATTTTTGTTATGATATGTGTACCTCTCCAAATAACCAGTCATGCGGCTTCAGTGTTAGGAACTCCTCGTGATGTAACAGGAACTCCAGATTCTGATCGTCAGACTTCACAATGGCTACAACCAGTTCATTGTGCGGTTTTGTCCATAACATGTCAATCTGTGAATGTTACACACTTCATATAGTCAATAATAAGTTAGCTGAATATATGCAATAAATAGTTTCATTTGTTGTACTAACTTAATTACCTCTTCCTCTACAGGGAGTGCCTCTGCAGGAAGCTGCATTGGCTCAGGACTTGACTGTTTGTGGCTTTTTGGCTTATCTTTGTGGATCCTTCTTTTCTTTTTTTGTGGAACAGGCATTCTCTGAGGAACAGAAAAGAATTTGGATTTGGTGTTTGGGAAACGTTCTTCCTTCTTCTTCATCCAAGTTTCTTGACACTGATCAAGGTTCAGAGGTGGCTCAGGCTGGAGCAACAGCTTTTGAGGAAGGTTATGCAGAATGATGTGCTGTGTATATCTTGTTTGCAGAGACTGATGCGTTTTTCTTATGAAGATTCCTGGTTTTACATTTTGTTGTTTATGCATTATGGAATGTTTGACAATTCCAAACCACCTTTCTATGTGACAATTGGTATCTCTTGTTTTTGGTAGTGTCAATGTTGTCACCAAATCCTGTTCACAAGATTCATACCTACCGGTAGTCAGGTCTCCCAACAGCAAGCCACTCCAAAGAGGAAAAATGGCAAGGTAGGTATCAAAGAGGACAGTGAGGATGCCCGGACAAAAGTATGGGTTGTCCTCTTTGGCCAAACATGTCTCATCACCTTCCTCTTCTTCCTTCACCTCTTTCATGATCTGCTGGAAGAAAGCAGTGAATGGTGATCTGCCAATGATGGTCATTGCATGTCTTCTCTCTTCACTTTCACACATTTCCCAGTCTTCAGATTGGGAAGTTTCTTCCAGTGTATCCTCTTTGGATCTTGAAATGACACTCTCCAAAACACACAGACTTTCTTTGGTTTGTGTTCAAGGTTTGTGTTTTGTGGGGTTGTGAGCAGGCCACAAAATGCACGGAACACAATTCTTGATTCAGTCATGTTGTTGGCATTTTGGAGTCTTCTAAAGCATACGTGGCAAAGTCTCTCAGTCCTTTGTCATCTGTTTGCCTAGAGATTGCCTGTCTGACAGCTTTCAAAATGTGTGCAGAGCAAATGTGCAAGACAGTATATGACTTCATTTCATCCCATGATGTTTTCCCAATGCAGAACTTGTATGCTCTGTCGAGGTAAGAGCTGATGTGCTCTTTGTTGAAAGCAAGCATTACACTTTGTATTAAAGCCCAGCTGTAATCAGTCTCGACCTGGTGAACATTTATTTGTGTGTATTTTGACAAATGCAATGTAAATTGCATGAGCCAGAATGTGATTGGTGGTATTGAGTGATTGTTGGAGAGCATTTCACAGATGGGAAGAGGTGGAGCATCTCTAGCGTTCCCTGGAAGAACGAGTGCATAGTACAGCACACGCTCGGCTGTTCCGGTATTTTTGACACAACTCCTCCAGTGGCATCAAGATAGAGGGACACAGGAGACTTACTTCATAAATGATGCACAAGAATGCTGATGCCAAGCTCGGTGTACTGAATGAACAATGAACGGATTCATACTGAAAAGCTGTACGTTGCCTGGTACCGTGAATTATTTTGTGTCACATTCCTTGAGCAATGTCTGCATTAAGTATATTTCCATCATGACATTGGAGTGAATGGACTCCTTTTCCTCATTTCTGAGCCTATAACTTTTAACACTTTTTTATTGAGAGATTCCGTCATGTTCCCAGCCAGGAGCTGCTCGTTTGGTGTTGATTGTAGTGCGCTGTAAAAACACTGACTGGGTCCATGCGTTAGGGCCTTTGCTATTTTCCCTCTTTTTAGTTTGGTTGCTGGCCTAGCCTTTTTCTCTGAAAGTTTGTGGTGTATATCTCCAGTTTGTTGGACTAACATTTTCACATCACATTTTCCCAGTGCAGCAGGATTATTTTGCATTGTGAAAGTGTATTTGGCTGGGCAAGTTGAAAATGTGCAGACTGCCTTTATCTGTAAATATGGAAGTTTTTTTTCTGCTCCAGGGAGTCTTGGCATGTTGATATTTAAATGAGAGAGTACAACATGGATTTTGTTCTTTAAAGCTGTCATACACATGGTCTGTCCAAGGTGGTCTTAATTTTGAGGACCATATTCGTGGCTTGATCCCATTCCACATTTTTCTTTTCATAGAGATAACAAATTGTTTTGGTACCTCTGGACATTGTCTCTGAACATTTACTCCAGGCTCTCCTTCCTGTACCTTTGTGGGCTCAGGTGTACTCTTAGTTTAGACCCTCCGAGTCAGTATCTGGCTCTTGGTAAAGAGGTTGTGAGTCGAAGTCTGTCTCTCTTTTCAAAATCTCTGTGTCAAACTGGGTTTCCACATCTGCCACTTCTGTATCTGTGGTAGATCACTTTAATCAATTCATACATTTTTCCAATACAATAAATGTTTTGTTATGTGCAAATTTTACCAATCATTTCATTTATAAATGGAAAATGACTGAAAAAATATTTTATTTATTATGAATAAAGAAAATATTAGGAATGAATAAATATATGCACCGAAATAAAAATGTTGGTCCTTAAAAACAAACAACCAAAAAACAAATATTATATATATATATAGTTATTAATTTCTTATTTTCAATTATTTTTTAGAATTGTATTATTATTATTATTATTATTATACTTTTAAATTAAAAGCAATAATTTTACTGAATCTCAATAAATAAAAAAAGGCAATAATATAAAATAACCACACTTTTATTTAAAGTAACACAAAAATTAAACTGAAAATATCCCTATATTAAAATAAGTGGAGCGTCATAGTTGCAGTTTATATTTTTGGACTTTTTCTCTTTCGGACAAAAATTCAGTGTATCCCTATTAGGACCAAACAGAACCTTGTTATTTCTCATATTTCATTTCTATATTTAATTACAGTTTTTATTCGCTTGGGTACTATTTTCACAAGGTGAACATTTTCAAAACTCTTAGTACAAATATCCAAACTGATCACACTTGTAACAGCTAGTCATTCTTTCAGAACCTGATCTCATGCTTTCATTACAGTTATACACTTTTCAGTCCACATAATCATTGTTTCAAACACAAGATTATTGTAATATGTCATGAGGACGTTTGGTTTAATCCCGAAACAGTATGATCTTCTTTCAATTTAGTACTTTTAACAATCACTTCATTCAACAGCAAACAATGCAAGATACATGTTTCAAATCACCATTGTTGCTGAATTAATTACAATACAGTACAGGATACAGTTGCCACATTAGAAGTAATTGAATCCATAATGTTTGTAATATTATCCAGTGTGTTATCAAAAGGTGTGATGAAGTACAGCCATGAGGTTCTGTGCTAACAGAGTTTGCTGGTAATACAGTGAATGATTTCACTCTTTGACCAAATCTATACAGTAATGGACCTTTACAGATGAAGGTTGAGTTACAATAATGTAACTACCATTTTTACAGTATCACATGGCATACATACTGTAATGTAAAATGCATTTTATTCCATCTGTCACCCTTCCACTGATGCATCTCTGATCAATCTGATGTTTTCATTGAGTGTTTCCTCTCCCTTATACTCTATTCTGCTTTACAGTGTTTGCACAAATTAAAAATTTATCCGTATCTCTCTCTCTCTCTCTCTCTCTCTCTCTCTGTCACACACACACACACACACACGCTTGTGCACACACTTTGAACATTGTGGTGGTTAATATCTATAAATCACTTATGTAAAAATAATTCATTTGGTTATCCATATCGAAAAATTGCAAACAAGTTCTATAGAAACGTATTGAGTGTAGGCAAGGCAAGGCAAGGCAAGTTTATTTATATAGCACATTTCATACACAATGGTAATTCAAAATGCTTTACATAGAAGAGATTAAAATAAGAATAAAAAAATATTTAAAAGAGGGATAACGTGTCTGGTGAGAGGGGCTGTTGCTCTAGTGTTATTGGAGGCTGTAATATGCTGTCCTGGTTTCCCTGGATGTTTTCCAGAAAGTCGTCCTTGGGTGCTGAATCTTGGAGCAGTTCTAATATGTCACAGTCTGTCTGTGGTGAACTTTGTGGGCAGGGCTCAGATGAGATTGTGTCCATGAGCAGAAATTGTTGTGGCTGAGTGGTGTTATCATTGTCCTTGTGTGATTTGTCAACTGCATGTCCATTCAGGTGCTGAAGTGAAGTCCTGTGGTCATTCATACTGTGTCCAGGTGTGTGTGTGCCATTCAGATTGAGTGGATTGGCACACACTGCAGAAGGATGATTGAGGGAGAAATAGATATTGTCCTTTAGCACTCTTGAACCAAGTTTGTTTGGGTGGTGGCCATCCTGTCGAAACAGTTGCCTCTGACTCCAGAAAAGATTGAAGTTGTCAATGAAGTTAACTCCTTTTATGTTGCAGGTTTTTGCAGCCATGTATTAAGCCCAAGCAACCGTGAAAACCTGTTTGTTCCTCTTGCTGGAAGTGGTCCACTGATGAATGTTTGAACTTTCAGTCTTTAAGTGTTTCAAAAAGTTCATTGAAATCCTTTTTAAGGAGTTCTGACTGCTCTTTATGAATATCTTTCTTCCCCACATGAATGATGAGTCGATTTGCAGTCTTATGTTTCATCAGAATGTTCTGAAGTTCCCTGTTTACATCCAAAGTTGTTGCTTGTGGAAGGCAGCATGTAGTTGTATCCCTGCTGCTAATGTTTCTGATAATGGAGTCACCCACTATCAGAGTCCTGGGCCCGGCTGCGCTCTGAGCTGAATGCCGCTGTCTGCTCGACCTTGAGCGCCAGTTCACATCAGTGTTAGCTACTGGCTGATTCAGTCTGTGTTCGATCACATTCATCACATTTGGGGATTCCTCATTCATTAATATTTCAAATCTGTTCTCAAGATGTATAGGCGGTGGTAGGAAACCAGTGTTTGCAATCCTTGTCAGAGCCGTATCTGGGGTAGAGGATGCTACTGCGGCAATATGAGATGCTCGTGACAATCTGATGTCTCGAGTGCCTTTTGGTCTCGCTCCCTGTTTTTGCCATCGATTTGTAAGTCGATCGGTTTGTTTCTCTACACTCAGTATAGCCTGTCGAGGAGCACTAGATTCATGGGACTCACCGGCTGTATGCTGAGGGCATCCATGACGAAGCTCTGTTGTGTGTTCCGTCTGGTTTGGTCCTGTTTCAAGAACTGCAATCCTTTGTAAAAGTCTGTGGCAGTTAGTGCCGCAAGTAGATTCCAGAAGAGGCATTTTCTCTTATCCTTTTGAATGTGCAGTTGTGTTTTCCCTTCCCTGGAATGAAAACTTTCAGTGGGAGGCTGGTCGGATAAAAGAATTCTGCTTTTTTTTTTTTTGTAGTAGTCCAAGCTTTTGAGCACAGTGCTGATTTGTTTAAGTTAAAATTAGTTGATAAAAGGAGATAAAATATGAAAATATAAAAGCGATAGAGCAAAGCGCGGAGCAGTAAGCAAGAGCGTCCGAACAGAAGCTGAGCAGGAACTGACACATTTGAGTGTACCAAATGATTCATTGATTAACCATTAAGATCATTTGGATTAAATAATAGACAAATGTAGTAAACTAAACAAGAAGAGATGCAAATCAAAAGTTTCATAGTAAGAGCTTTATGAAAGACAGTGACTGTGAATGAAACATTTATGTAGATGAAACACTTATTTTGTGTTGTGAAAAGGATACTTTGTGATTTTGTGAATTGTACTTACACAATTGAAAACATGATGAAATTATTTTTAAAAATGCACTTTCGATGATCTGTTGTGATATTAGCACTAAGAGTTTGGAAAATGTACATCTTGTGAAAATAGTACCAAAGCGAATAAAAACTTTTAATACTTTTGTTATCTTAAAAAAGAATATAAAACTTTTTAAATAAATAAGCACACTGTAAAAGCTTCTTATTTATTTTAGTATTGTGATTATTTTACCTTGATCTGCGGGTTGGATTTCTTCAGTCCCATTGGTGTGATGTTCTGCAGCCAGATGTACTTCTCTCAGGCCTCTGCGGTTATGATTCCAGACGACCCATAACCAATGGCGATTTTTCTGTGTGTCTTCATTAAGTAAATCTATGGCAAGTTGGGACCACATCTCTGAGGAATATTCTGTGTTTCTATTCAAAATATCAGATTTCTGCAGCGTCTTTATCATAGAATCAATCCCTCCAGCCTGTGACCATAGATCTGATCTTACAGGTGTGGTGCCTTTTTAGGCCTCCCCATTCTACAGTGTGAGAGATAGTGTCAAAGTCTGACTATGCCGTCCACATCCCTATTCACTGTCTCACTAAACGTCTGTCCCTCTCGCTTTCTCACAGAGTCATTGTTTCTGACTTCATCTGACCAGCAGATGATTACAAACTTTCTTATGGTAAAGTTTGGAGATGGACAACATTTTTACCCTCTCGCTACTTGTGATAAGATAAAACAAAGTTCACATCGAGGCCTGTGGTAACTTTCCATTGTTATTCATACTTTCTTTGGGGAGGAATTAAAGTCGTTATTTCTGGGAAAGACAGGCACACACAGCCAGTGTATTGTGAGCTGAACACGCAGTGACACGGGCTGGACTTGAATGACCCAGATCAATTAAGGCCACTAGGAGCAATATGGAGCTACACCGACGACCATGGCATCCTATGAGACTTCCTGGACACTGCGGTCTGAGAGCTACGACATGCGTACTGGTTGTTCTGTCATTATTGATTGTTTTACTGCTCACTCCAAAAAAGGCATTGATCCTGAGCCTGTGAGGATGATGATGAATGGTACTGCTTCAGTTAACCATACTTTGCGACCGAGACGAGTACGAGAAACAGCACATGATTTTTAGCAAGCTTATCTGAGTCCTGGATGGACCATCCCAGCCCTCCTCATCCATATGCTACGAACCTGTGGTGGAGACTAACCAACCATACAGCAAAGAAAAGTGGGTTTCCGAACTGCGTGTGCACACAGTTCGCGCACAGTACTGCTGGAGCGGACTTGTGGCCGCACCAAGATCACAACACATCAACCTTCATGGCTACATTGGCTGTGGCAGCAACTTTCTATAATGACAATACTATCCTCTTTTTAAACAACAAGAAATGGACAACAATGAAGGTGACAAAAGAGTGTTTGGCAAGGCAGCAACTGTTCGGAACATACCAACTAATCTCACATGTTACAGCAGAGTTTCAGGAACTTATGCTTTAGGGAAACACCAAAGAGTAAATGCAGCGTAATCTACAAAGAGAACGACACTAATCCTATCACACAACGACGTTGTTATAGATGCTTATTTGAACCTAATATTGCCGTTGGGAGTTCGACACAAGCTGTAATGGCTTTCGAATACTTGAAATCACACAAAGCCATAGCCTACGTGATGCATGTAAGGCTGCTTGTGCAACTGTGCATGTACCAGATGAAGAGGGCACAGGAGTACTAGAAAATGCATACTGACAGTGTGGGTATGCAATCTATGTGTCTCTGCCTATAAACTGGACAGGAACATGTGCTCTAGTTCAACTGCACGGAGGAGCAATGGTCATACAGCACCAACCACATGAAGTTATGAAACCAAAGAAAAGGGGACTGCTTAACATTGTGCAAGACAGCCCAGTGCCAAGAAATCATCACATCTGGAACATAGCTGAGAAATTGCTGGCTTTTTTGTGCCTGGAATAGGTGTTGCATCAGTAATGGAAGAGGTACAGGTAACCAGGTATGAACTGATTTCTTTCATTGACACGACACATATTATGATGGAAGGCATCAAGGAGGAGCTGAGAGGACTAAGACTCACGGTTCTGCAGAATCGTTTAGTTTTAGACCAACTTACGGCATCACAAGCTGGAGTTTGTGTGATAGTGGGAGAAACGTGCTGCACATACATTCCAGATAATGATGCAAAAGGCCATGTCATTGAAGAAGGGATACATCATTTGACCTTCATGTCAAAGACTCTGACAGATCGGGAAACTAATTCATTCTCTTTTGGATGGGGATGGTTTAAAGGTATTTTTAGTAATGTGACAAATGCGATGATGATGGTAATTCGTATAGTTTGCTCGTTCTTGTTGATCTTGTGTTTGTGGCCATGTGTAATGAAATTGATTAGAAATGCTGTGTCATCTACGTTTCAACACCAAACGCGTCATCATGATTTGCATGTATGTGACACATATGATTCCAGTCAAAGTGGCAGTGAAGATGACATTTAAACTTAATTACCTAGGGTGACAAGGTAATGACTCGAAGGATAAGAGCAGATGTTATCTGTGGTACGAGATAACTGTTGTAAGAGTTAAGAAGAAGGGTTTATGTTAGCTTGCTTAAATGTAAGAGATGTCTCACAAAAAAAATTATTTTGCTTTGTTGTCTGAAAAATTATGTTGTGTTTTGAATCCATGTAAATTAGCATGTCTGATGTACTGTTGTAATGTAAATACTATGTGTGATCAAAATTATTTAGTTCATGCATGCATGTAGTTTACTGAGTTAATCTTAGTTTCATATTATTAATTATATTTTGTGCTCAAGGGTTGGGGTCAGAATCCCTTGTCTCTTCACTATATCTATATATCCTTTTGAGTTTTTACATTATTCCTATAACAAGTGCGAATCAAGTTATATAATCATTACTATATTCCACAATATAATCATTACTATATTCAAAGAGTGATTCATATATAGTTTTAATCATATTTTGTTGTCAGCATTTCTACCATTATATTTTTAAGTGCATTATGGTGTCTGATTTTTCTTGACCAAGTAAAGGTTACAGGGGTCAAACTCTATGTGATTTACATGATCTAGTTCACAAAATTTTACTTCTTTCATGTGTATGTCTCTAAAGAATAAAGTATAAATGTATAATTGTTTAGATTTTATGTTGTCTTAGCCAATCAGAAGTAAACGATTATGTAATGCATGTCCTTGTAAAAGGTATACTTGTGTGAGATTTGTTTGTAAGGTAGAGTTGGCTTGCGACCTCCTCGTGACTTTGACGCTGGCTCTACCAATTTAACAGCAAACTATTCTTCAGTAAAATTTTACTTATTTGATTGAATTTCACGACTCCTGGTCTTCTTTCATCATATCTGGACCTGGATCTGACAGCTGTTAACCCCATAACAGTGCTAACCTTAAAAAACACTTCAATGTCAGCCCCTTTTTTGTGCATAGATATAAAAATGCACTAAATTAAAATGACGACTCGTTGGGCCATGTTTTCTCATTAAAATCAGATGATTTCCTATAGAATGTAAGGGAATAACTCTAGAATAACCTCCCTGATAATGTTTGGGGGCCCAGAAACACTATCCTAATTTAAATCTAGATTAAAGACACATCTCTTTAGCTAAGCATTCAATTAACACATATCATAATTTTGTACTATGTGATGAAATAGTAAAAAGTGCACATGACCATCTTTTGCCTGAAATAATATGACCAGCAGCAATGCTAATCTTTCTGCTGTTGTCTCGTTGTTTGTATCTCAGGATGCTCAGCATATTTGACTAGAGATTACAGCAGCTCCAGTTCGGATCCAGACTTCTAATGACATCAACACTCTTGAAGACAATGTGTTTAAACAATTTTCAGATGTTAAATGATATTTTAAAGTGTTTAAACTAATTTCAGTTTTTATGTCAGGTGGTACAACAAAAATATTATGTTGTACCACCTGACATGGAAAGTGTACCACCAACCTACCCATACTTGAAATTAGCATTTTTTATCAGTATTTGAGAGAGCTCTACAAACTTTTTCACTCTGCCAAAGAGATCAGTTAGGCTCCTCTGGATGATGCATTATCATGTTTACTGTTATTACCTTGTAAATTCATAATAATATTTGAGAATATACAAATTGCTGGACAAAAGTTTCTCAATTACCTCAATAGCTTTAAAACTACTGATATTTATAAAAAAAAAAATAACATGAAAGGCTTCAAACCTAAAATGATGGCACTGTTTTAAATGTTTTATTATTAAGACACCATGTTCAATTGTTTTCTTAGTCTGTTCATTTGTTCAGACAGTTGCACCACCACCTGACATTTTGGAGGTTTAATGCTGCCTTCAGCAATAATCATAAATAGGCCTAGTTTCCTAGTTTAAAATGATCGTAATCAAGACTTCAGAAGAAGAAAAACAAAATAATATGTATTATTAAATGTAAAAAGTAATGATTTCAAACAAAGGTTTTCTAGATTATAGTGATACATGTCATGAAGTTATAAACATTTTTTAAAGGGAAATAATGCACTTGCCACAACATAACTTTGTGACAATGTTTAGAAAAAATATATGAGCGATTTTTAAACAAAACTGTCTGCTTATACAGATTCTATCTTTCAATGCTAATTGCTTTGTGTATTTAAATGTTCAATTGGAAAACACTGAACTGTTCTTATTCTTGCATTTTTCTTTTCTTATTCTTGCTTATTAGGGCCACCAAAATGAAGACGTCAAGCTTTTGGGGAAAACCTTGTTCATTTAAATGTATAACCTGTTTGCATACTGTTTTTGCTGTTTGTGCTTTGTTATATAGTAAATGCACGAATTTTTGAGTCTGTATCGTTCATATGTCGTTGAAAAAGTCCCTAAAATAGTTTTGGGCCAATGAGGACAACTTAAATTAGACCACTTATAATATGTCCTCCCATATTATTATAAATGTTGCAGTTATGTAAGTCACGTATTTGTGTTAGCTGGGTGAGACCCTCTGAAAGCATCAAAAGCAAAATACAAATATTTCTAAATAAAATGTTATTGTCACTAAATTGTTTTTAAGCTCACCATGTCCAGTATTCAGAATTCAAAACATTTATTCACAAATGTTCTATTTTTTGCCAAGCGGAGCCAACCAGTCCTGTGCACGTATGCCAATTAACCATGTGCGCCAAACAGAAGAAACTGAGAAGTCATGCTAAAAATGTCTAGCAAGCAAGCGATAGCTAAACCAGAGTGTATAACTCACACACTTTGGGTTCACATCGAAGTCAAGCCAAGGCATAATACTCTATTCTAACTTAAGGTAAGATGTTTTTTTTTTTTTTCAATCTTTGCAGTGACTGAATTGTGATTATAGAAATGCTTTTTGAACATAAGATGAGTGTGTGGGCGTGTCCTTTCCGGTGTTGTGCCGAATTTCGACCCCTTGCCAAATTATTACCCCCTCGTTGAAGTCAGTACCTGATTGCCTAACCCTAACCACTCCCCATAACTAATCCTAAACGTACCAATAGAGGGTAATAATTTGGCGGGGTTGAAATTTGGCACAACACATGTTTTTCGCACGCTGGAAACGGCGCTGTCCATGGTTCTGAATTCCATACATTATCCTGTATTCCAGAATCCACTTCTTCAGGACTTCATAACAAAAACTTAACTTGAATCATTACAATAAGGGTGTTGCTTATTTATAACGTTGAAAATATGATAAATGTAAAGTATCTGAATTTCTTAAATCAATGAAAGAAATGTGTTGTACAAGGAACAGCAGTTATAATACATACTTTTACCTAATACATTGATCAAAGTTAATTGAGTAGAGTGATCACTAGGAACATGCTATAACCTCTGGAACATGAAAAAAGGTGAAAATAGAATAATTTCTTCAGAATAATATGATTGTAATATACTTACAGTAAGGTAGGTATTGGCAGTATTCAACATGTAGTAAGTCAGTCTGATCACTAGCAAAGCACTACAACCATTGGAATATAAATATAAAAAAACACTATAGGGGAATTACAGTTTATTACATAAACATATGTAATAAACACATGTCATAATGTTTATTACATAAATATCTGTGATAATTGTACAGTAAGGGAGTTATTGTCAAAATTTCACCTGTAGTAAGTCAGTATGGTCACTAGGAAACCACTACAGCCATTGGAACAGGAAAAAATACTTTAGGGGAATTACAGTAATGTTTTCTTGAACTTATTAGTTTATTGTACGTACAGTAAGGGAGTTATTGTCAAAATTTCACCTGTAGTAAGTCAGTCTGATCACTAGGAAAGCACTACAGCCATTGGAACAGGAAAAAATACTTTAGGGGAATTACAGTAATGTTTTCTTGAACTTATTAGTTTATTGTACGTACAGTAAGGGAGTTAGTGTCAAAATTTCACCTGTAGTAAGTCAGTCTGATCACTAGGAAAGCACTACAGCCTTTGGAACAGGAAAAAATACTTTAGGGGAATTACAGTAATGTTTTCTTGAACTTATTAGTTTATTGTACGTACAGTAAGGGAGTTATTGTCAAAATTTCACCTGTAGTAAGTCAGTCTGATCACTAGGAAAGCACTACAGCCATTGGAACAGGAAAAAATACTTTAGGGGAATTACAGTAATGTTTTCTTGAACTTATTAGTTTATTGTACGTACAGTAAGGGAGTTATTGTCAAAATTTCACCTGTAGTAAGTCAGTATGGTCACTAGGAAAGCACTACAGCCTTTGGAACAGGAAAAAATACTTTAGGGGAATTACAGTAATGTTTTCTTGAACGTATTAGTTTATTGTACGTACAGTAAGGGAGTTATTGTCAAAATTTCACCTGTAGTAAGTCAGTATGGTCACTAGGAAAGCACTACAGCCTTTGGAACAGGAAAAAATACTTTAGGGGAATTACAGTAATGTTTTCTTGAACTTATTAGTTTATTGTACGTACAGTAAGGGAGTTAGTGTCAAAATTTCACCTGTAGTAAGTCAGTCTGATCACTAGGAAAGCACTACAGCCTTTGGAACAGGAAAAAATACTTTAGGGGAATTACAGTAATGTTTTCGTGGACTTATTAGTTTATTGTACGTACAGTAAGGGAGTTATTGTCAAAATTTCACCTGTAGTAAGTCAGTATGGTCACTAGGAAAGCACTACAGCCTTTGGAACAGGAAAAAATACTTTAGGGGAATTACAGTAATGTTTTCTTGAACTTATTAGTTTATTGTACGTACAGTAAGGGAGTTATTGTGAAAATTTCACCTGTAGTAAGTCAGTCTGATCACTAGCAAAGCACTACAACCATTGGAATATAAATATAAAAAAACACTATAGGGGAATTACAGTTTATTACATAAACATATGTAATAAACACATGTAATAATGTTTATTACATAAATATATGTGATAATTGTACAGTAAGGGAGTTATTGTCAAAATTTCACCTGTAGTAAGTCAGTCTGATTACTAGCAAAGCACTACAACCATTGGAATATAAATATAAAAAAACACTATAGGGGAATTACAGTTTATTACATAAACATATGTAATAAACACATGTAATAATGTTTATTACATAAATATATGTGATAATTGTACAGTAAGGGAGTTATTGTCAAAATTTCACCTGTAGTAAGTCAGTATGGTCACTAGGAAAGCACTACAGCCTTTGGAACAGGAAAAAATACTTTAGGGGAATTACAGTAATGTTTTCGTGGACTTATTAGTTTATTGTACGTACAGTAAGGGAGTTATTGTCAAAATTTCACCTGTAGTAAGTCAGTATGGTCACTAGGAAAGAACTACAGCCATTGGAACAGGAAAAAATACTTTAGGGGAATTACAGTAATGTTTTCTTGAACTTATTAGTTTATTGTACGTACAGTAAGGGAGTTGGTGTCAAAATTTCACCTGTAGTAAGTCAGTCTGATCACTAGGAAAGCACTACAGCCTTTGGAACAGGAAAAAATACTTTAGGGGAATTACAGTAATGTTTTCTTGAACTTATTAGTTTATTGTACGTACAGTAAGGGAGTTATTGTGAAAATTTCACCTGTAGTAAGTCAGTATGGTCACTAGGAAAGCACTACAGCCTTTGGAACAGGAAAAAATACTTTAGGGGAATTACAGTAATGTTTTCTTGAACTTATTAGTTTATTGTACGTACAGTAAGGGAGTTAGTGTCAAAATTTCACCTGTAGTAAGTCAGTATGGTCACTAGGAAAGCACTACAGCCTTTGGAACAGGAAAAAATACTTTAGGGGAATTACAGTAATGTTTTCGTGGACTTATTAGTTTATTGTACGTACAGTAAGGGAGTTATTGTCAAAATTTCACCTGTAGTAAGTCAGTATGGTCACTAGGAAAGAACTACAGCCATTGGAACAGGAAAAAATACTTTAGGGGAATTACAGTAATGTTTTCTTGAACTTATTAGTTTATTGTACGTACAGTAAGGGAGTTAGTGTCAAAATTTCACCTGTAGTAAGTCAGTATGGTCACTAGGAAAGCACTACAGCCATTGGAACAGGAAAAAATACTTTAGGGGAATTACAGTAATGTTTTCTTGAACTTATTAGTTTATTGTACGTACAGTAAGGGAGTTAGTGTCAAAATTTCACCTGTAGTAAGTCAGTCTGGTCACTAGGAAAGCACTACAGCCATTGGAACAGGAAAAAATACTTTAGGGGAATTACAGTAATGTTTTCTTGAACTTATTAGTTTATTGTACGTACAGTAAGGGAGTTATTGTCAAAATTTCACCTGTAGTAAGTCAGTATGGTCACTAGGAAAGCACTACAGCCTTTGGAACAGGAAAAAATACTTTAGGGGAATTACAGTAATGTTTTCTTGAACTTATTAGTTTATTGTACGTACAGTAAGGGAGTTAGTGTCAAAATTTCACCTGTAGTAAGTCAGTCTGATCACTAGGAAAGCACTACAGCCATTGGAACAGGAAAAAATACTTTAGGGGAATTACAGTAATGTTTTCTTGAACTTATTAGTTTATTGTACGTACAGTAAGGGAGTTGGTGTCAAAATTTCACCTGTAGTAAGTCAGTATGGTCACTAGGAAAGCACTACAGCCTTTGGAACAGGAAAAAATACTTTAGGGGAATTACAGTAATGTTTTCTTGAACTTATTAGTTTATTGTACGTACAGTAAGGGAGTTATTGTCAAAATTTCACCTGTAGTAAGTCAGTCTGATCACTAGGAAAGCACTACAGCCATTGGAACAGGAAAAAATACTTTAGGGGAATTACAGTAATGTTTTCTTGAACTTATTAGTTTATTGTACGTACAGTAAGGGAGTTATTGTCAAAATTTCACCTGTAGTAAGTCAGTCTGATCACTAGGAAAGCACTACAGCCTTTGGAACAGGAAAAAATACTTTAGGGGAATTACAGTAATGTTTTCTTGAACTTATTAGTTTATTGTACGTACAGTAAGGGAGTTAGTGTCAAAATTTCACCTGTAGTAAGTCAGTATGGTCACTAGGAAAGCACTACAGCCTTTGGAACAGGAAAAAATACTTTAGGGGAATTACAGTAATGTTTTCTTGAACTTATTAGTTTATTGTACGTACAGTAAGGGAGTTAGTGTCAAAATTTCACCTGTAGTAAGTCAGTATGGTCACTAGGAAAGCACTTCAGCCTTTGGAACAGGAAAAAATACTTTAGGGGAATTACAGTAATGTTTTCTTGAACTTATTAGTTTATTGTACGTACAGTAAGGGAGTTAGTGTCAAAATTTCACCTGTAGTAAGTCAGTATGGTCACTAGGAAAGCACTTCAGCCTTTGGAACAGGAAAAAATACTTTAGGGGAATTACAGTAATGTTTTCTTGAACTTATTAGTTTATTGTACGTACAGTAAGGGAGTTAGTGTCAAAATTTCACCTGTAGTAAGTCAGTCTGATCACTAGGAAAGCACTACAGCCATTGGAACAGGAAAAAATACTTTAGGGGAATTACAGTAATGTTTTCTTGAACTTATTAGTTTATTGTATGTACAGTAAGGGAGTTATTGTCAAAATTTCACCTGTAGTAAGTCAGTATGGTCACTAGGAAAGCACTACAGCCATTGGAACAGGAAAAAATACTTTAGGGGAATTACAGTAATGTTTTCTTGAACTTATTAGTTTATTGTACGTACAGTAAGGGAGTTATTGTCAAAATTTCACCTGTAGTAAGTCAGTCTGGTCACTAGGAAAGCACTACAGCCTTTGGAACAGGAAAAAATTATTTGATAATTGTACTGTTTGGGGGGGTACAGTTGTAAGACCCAGGACCAGATAATATGATGAAAGAAGACCAGGAGTCGTGAAATTCAATCAAATAAGTACAATTTTACTGAAGAATATTTTGCAGTTAAATTGGTAAAGCCAGCGTCAAAGTCACGAGGAGGAGGTCGCAAGCCAACTCTACCTTACAAACAAATCTCACACAATTATACCTTTTCCAAGGACATGCATTACATAATCGTTTACTTCTGATTGGCTAAGACAACATAAAGTCTAAACAATAATACATTTTTGATAGATAAGGGTATGTGGTTAATCAGAATATTTGTCGTCCATTTCCGAGATTTAAGTCCGTGGTGACCTTCCTCCAGGGTCCGAGAATGTTTTAGGCTATATCACAATGTTCAGAACCTGCAAAGAATATCAAACGCACACACACACACACACACACACACACACACAGGACACTGACAAACAACAGTTCTCTTCGAGGCTGAAGAAGGCCTGAGCTAATTATCAGAAGAGCAGTCCACCTTAACAAGGCAAGGCAAGGCAAGTTTATTTATATAGTACATTTCATACACAATGGTAATTCAAAGTGCTTTACATAGAAGAGATTAAAATAAGAATACAAAATAAATAAATAAATAAAATAAAAAACCTACTTATAGGCTGATAAAACATTTCACTCCAGGAAAGCAGGAACGATAATATGCCCCTTTACTCCACTCCCTAAAGAAATACACATGAGATGTTCACTTAATGAAAATAAGGTGAAATTATGTATAAATTGACCCTCAAACTTATACAAGTCAACTAAGACAGATATATAGATGCAGATATGTGGATATTGTTGTGAAATATGCAATTATTCTATTCTAATCATGGCTTCTGGTATATGAAGTATTTCTGGGTCATAGTAAACCACAATTGTAACTAATAAAAAGTGGTTTTATAATGAAAGGTACCAAAAGTAGTTGTTAAACAATTTATTAAGAATGTGTTTACTGTAAAACACTTGTATTAATAATCATTGTAACCATATATTGAGAAAATAGTTTATTAAGAAAAACACCTCAACTTGTTTTATAAAGATTTTTATTATGAAAATGGTTTATAAAGAAAAACATACCACACTGAATGTTGTAAGCATTTATTAAGCAGATGATGGTGGCAGAGTAGAGAGGAGTTGAAAATGTATTAGAAAGAGCTTTGCAAAAGAAAGGAGAAAAATGCCATCATTACCGTCTATGTGTTGCGGACGAGATACAGAAGATACAGCGATGATGGAAAGGTCCAGAAAAAGAGGACAAAGAGACAAAGAGTTTTATATGCAAAAGTCCTAAGGGGTCTTCCAGAAATAATGACAGTTCAAGATTTTGTGTTTGACCAATTGGCTGTAAAAGACTGAATGTATGCAGAGGGAGTTTCCAGGAGGGATTTCTGAACATGTCAAAAAGTTGATGGACTTTAAAAAGGACTGTAAAGAAATGTCCAGCCAGAGGCAGATTCACCAAGGACGTCTCCGGTGTTAGATACCTTGCCATTGCACCTCATGAAGTTAAAAGCTTGTAAATTATTTGGTTTTGATTTACTTACAATATATATATAATATATATGCAATACATGAGTACAGAGTCTCTCTCGCCGCTCTCTGAATCCCAAGACAATTATCATCAAAAGGCCCCTTGCATGTGAACACAACCCAAGGGCACACACTGGAATGCACCTAAAAGAAAATGAATACAGAAATGATTAGGATATTGATTGTTGAATTTTTAATAAGAATAAAGTAATCATTCAAAAGGATATATATAAAAAGGATATATATAATTAAATTGAAGAGACAGGGATTCTGACCCCAACCCTTCAGTACGTACAGTAAGGGAGTTATTGTCAAAATTTCACCTGTAGTAAGTCAGTCTGGTCAGTAGGAACACACTACAGCCTTTGGAACAGGAACAAATCCCTTTGGTGAATTACTGTAAGTTTTACATAAAACATTTTTGCGTACTGTATGTACAATAGCCTACACAAAAGTACACTAAAGCAGTCTAGGTGAATACGCAGCAAATATCAAACCTGAAACTATTTTTACCCTGGTTGGGTTTTTATTTTTAAACTTGACTATGTTCATGGTGCTGTCCACGTAGGCTATGTGGTCCTGAAGGTCCTACATGATCAAGTCTGCAAGTTGCTTTTTATATTCGCTTCGCATATTTGCGGAGTTCCGCGTTCAATATCTCATGAGCTGAATATTGTTACTACACAAATAACATTGTTTTAATATTTTAATCTCCTCAAAACGAGCTTTCCTTCGGGTTTGCACTTTGCAGATGGTCCCTTCTTAGCAGCCTGCGCATAGAGATCAATGTATTCTGTCCAGTGCGAAGGAAAGATCGTTTTGAGGAAATTTATGTTGTAGCTTCTGGTGTTTTATCTGTAGTTATATGTGATAGGTGTTGTGTGTAGCAACAACGTTTAGTTCACGAGTTATTGAACGCGGAAGTCCGCGAATGTGCGAATATGCGAATATAA